>NW_027187400.1:2078250-2183997 GCF_028583685.1 Petaurus breviceps papuanus
AAGAAGAAGAAGAAGAAGAAGAAGAAGAAGAAGAAGAAGAAGAAGAAGAAGAAGAAGAAGAAGAAGAAGAAGAAAATTCCCTTCTCTTTTACCCACTGGAAGTCCCAGAAAGAGAGTAACACAGAACACCTTTCATAGAGAGGAAGGAAGAATGATCACCAAAGGTCAGTCACTCCTTTTAAGGTCTACTGAATGGATGATTATTCCTGGATTGTTGACCAATCCTTTATGCTGATGCTTTGATGCAGTACCATTCATGCTGCTTTCATGAGGTTCAGAGTAGTACAGAAAGTAGAAAAGTGACTTATGAAATTCAAGCACTGAACTAGAGACCTTCATTTGAATATGTCTCTCATCAAAAGATTTACTAGAAAGGGTTTATATGGGTAAATATGTCATCCCTAAAGTCCAACTCTAAGGACAACAGATATGGTACTGCAAAAGACAGTGCATGTGTACTCAAAGTGACTCAGTTCTAGGTATACTCCATGGCATATACATTAGACAAAGCTGATTAGGGGATTCCCCTGATGACAACCTTCATAATACTATAATACTGTTATTATTTATGATATACCATTATCCCATTCCATTGAGCTACCACAATTGATTCAGCTATTCACTAATTGTCGGTTGAATCTTCTTTCCGCCACAATGCTGCTAGTTTCTGTGTAAGATCCTGTTTTTGAACAGATACCTCCTTCTTCTTAGGCTGATATCTCCCTCCTACATGGGAAAAGAGACTTTAGATAAAGTCCTAGACTTGCCAGACTCTTTGCTATATATAGGGACAGACCTGAAATACTTTGAGTCTCTAGATACAACTAGAATGGCCCATGCCCATCAAGAGAGATCAACATGGATTCTATTAGTAACCTTTGGGAGTCTTACAGATCAAGGACAGAGGGAGGAGGAGTTGACTGCTAACCTTATAATCTGTCCATTGGGCGAACCTGCCTTCCATATGACTTGCACATGACATCAGTATCCTGAAGTCCAACTATGAATCTTTCAGATCATGTTCTACATTTTTTCCTTTTTCTTTTTTTATACATTAATTTATTTTTAGTTTTCAACATTCACTGCCATAAGTTTTAAATTTTTTCCACCTCCCTCCTCCCCTCCCTAAGAAAGCATGCAATCTGATATAGGTTCTACATATTCCTTTTTCTTTAAAAGCAAAATTATTGGTATCTTCTAAAATTTCATCTGTGTTTCTGAATATATCTCTACCCTGGAACAGGGGACAGAAATTACTGAGTCATTCATTTTTTAGAATATATATTAAATATATACACATGTATATTTAGCATATGTATATATACCCACAGATATATATATACATATATACAATACATTATAACATAGAATAAATTGTTCTAGTAGATCTAGATTGTATCCTAATGAATTATCATTTAAAATATATGTACATACATAAATCACATGTATTTTAGGAAATGGGAAGATTCAGGAGTCTCTGATGCTTTTCCATGGTCTACCACCATCACTGTATATACGCATAAAGACAAAGATATGTATGTCTATACCCATACCCACATCTATAGCTATATATACACCTACATATACATCCATATGTACACTTATACACAACTATGCCTAGTTGGTATTTTAAAAATATGTCTTGACTGCTTGTCTGACCAACACCCACATTTAACATCTACATCCACGTTGAAACCTGTATCTACACCTACATCTATATTTATTCCTATGTCTACCCATACATGACTCATATCTATCTCCATCTACATAAACATAGGCACAGATATTTTCAGTTAAGTGAAAGAACACCAACCCCACAGATTCTTGACTTGGTGAGAAAAAGAGTTGATCAACCTGGCTTCACCATGTGCCTAAAGGCACCAAAGAACTTCATTTAGAGATACTGTTGGCCATCTCACCATGAGGTGTTCATGACAAACATAAGAAAACTCCATACCGTGGAGATAATTGCAGATTAGGCACTGTCAAGTGCTGTAAAGAATGAAGAAGAATGGAACTTCCATGGAGTACTTAACTAGGTTCTAAAAAGCAAAGTCAATATATATTCCTTAAAACTCAATAACAGCAATATGAACATGGGTGTAGGAGAGAGGTCATTGAAAGTTATGTTGGAAATGTCAAAATGTGGTTTGGGTCTGAGAAATAAAAGAGGCTAAAGGCTCATTTATAGACTCCCAAGAAGGCGCCCATCTGTACATCATGAACACTTGTCTTCAAGAAGAGTCAGAGGTGCTGGATGTGACGGGCACCAAAGGATATCCCAAATAAGTGAAATTGATTATGTCTTGAAAGACAGGAAATGACAAGTTACTGATGTGGGAGTTGTTTCAGAATCAGCTGTCTTGTGTAGTTAGAGCATTGATTAGTTAGGGCAAAGGTAGAAATCGACACTGAATTAGAAGATAGGAAAAGATGAGAAGACGGAGTGTGTGTGTGTGATTACAGCAGCTCTAACCTCCCGTGTTTAAACAAGCCATCTATCAGCTCAAAGAAAATCAGAAATAGACAACATTAAAAACATCAACTCTTTTTAAATATCTTATTTTGTTGACATCTATTTCATTTTGATCTTACTTTCATTTCTGACTATAACTTTCCTCATTCCCTTCCATCCCCTGTAACAAAGATGGCTATAAGAGAAAATTAAAAGCAGTTTAGCAAAACTAATAGACACCTCAATCGTTTTTGCCCTCTTTGAAAATAGGGGAGGGAGGCACATTTTCTCTACTCTTTTCTGAGATCAAGTTTAGTTATAATTATTCAGCATTCACTTTTGGAAAAAACATTGACTCTCTGTATCCCAAAGAGGTAAGGAAAGGGGGAGGGACCTATTTGTACAAAGATATTTATAATAGCTCTTTTTTGTGGTTGAAAAGAATTAGCAACTGAATAGATGCTCACCAATTGGAGAATGGCTGAACATGTGGTATATGAATGTAATGGAATACTATTGTGCTAAAAGAAATGATAAGCAGCTTGATTTCAGAAAAACAAAAACCTGGAAAGACTTATATGAACTGATAACAAAGTGAAGTGAGCAGAACCAGAAGAACATTGTACTCAGTAACAGCAACATTGTATGATGGCTAACTGTGAATGATTTATCTATTCTCAGCAATACAATGATCCAGAACAATCCCAAAAGACTCATGATGAAACATGTTATCCACTTGCAGAGAAAGAACTGATGGAGTCTGAATAGAGATAGAAGCATACTTTTTCACCTTTTTTTCACTTTCTTTTCACAACACGATTGATATGGAAATGTTTTAAATTATAGTTTATATATATGTATGTGTTCATATATACATGCATATATGTATATGTGTGTACATATACATATATACATACACACTGTCGTAAGGAGGGGGTGGTGAGGGACAGAGGAAGAAAGTTTGGAGTTACATTTTTTAAAATGAATGTTAAAATTTGTCTTTACATGTCATTGGAAAAATGAGCTAGTTTTTTTTAAGAAAGAAAAAAACTGACTCTTACTTTCATCATTTCTTAGAGATAAGTTTGAATCCAAGATTCCTGGCTTGCTCCCAGACCACAGCTTTCCTCACTAGGTCTCAAACTTTGGCATCCCGCTTTTGGGGCATCAGAGATGATAGAGATTTCCTTGTGCAAGGATCATAGATTTTAGAGCTGGAATGGGCCTTAGAAGCTGAGTTTAACCCCATTTTATAGATAAGGAAACTGAGGCATACAGGTTAAATCAATCAACATTTCTTAACTGCCTACCATGTGTCAGGCACTGTGTTAAGTGCTGGATATAAACTCAATGACTTCAAGTCACCTTTACCTTTTTTTCCAGCTCATTTTTGGCCACTGTAGTCAATGAATTCTTAGAATAAATATAATATGCTTTTCCTTGACAAATTTAGATAGAGGCAAAATTTCCTATGACAACCTTAAGCTTAGGAATACTTCCCTCCACAGCCAAGTAGTGCATACTTTAAATCATGAATACCATGTGGCAAAAGCCCATGAGGTTAGGAGCTTCTTGTCATCACTCCCCCCACCCCGCCCCGCAACTCCACCCCCAGGGATATTGGGCAGAAGCCACCAGAAGTCTCCATCCCAAATGTTTGAACTAGGAATGTATTAGAAAGGACTCATCAATTGGATTCTGGGTTATTTTGGGGGGAGGATATAGAGGAATGAGTACAGGAAATATCAACTGCCATGCAGAATCTGCAGGTACCCTTCCAAGGCATGAGTGCACAACATACTTACTCATTCCTCACCAAGACCCTAGAGAAAGGGGTCATCCATAGTCTGCTAATGTTCTGCAAGGCAGGGCCAATCCAGGGCTTGGGAAAGCAGCAAGATATTCATTCTACTTTAGGCCCACCCTATCATATTCCCCTCCTCTTTCCCTATCCCACCTCTCCTGTAGCACCTCTCTGTAGGGTTTGACCTTTTCTTTTTAAATGGATGATACCACAATATCAACAGTTCACATTTTTATTACTCTTTTGTGTTTCACAGAAATTTCTTCACCACAACTCAATGCAGTGGGCAGCATAAGAATCATCTTTATTTTACAGATGAAAACACTGGGGCTGAGTGGGCTTCAGTGACTTGTCCACAGTCACACAGAGAAAAGCACTCTTCACGTATCAAAATGCCTTGTGTAGAGCAGAAACTGAGTAAATGGGAGGGATCTTGGTATAAAGGTCAATGGAAAGGATGCTGGGTTTTTTGTTTGTTTGTTATTTTAGCATCAGAGGACCTGGGTTAAGGGCTGCCTTGGATGGTTACTAACCTTAGGCCAAGTCATTTTACTTCTATGGGACCTGGGTTCCTCATCTGTAAGAGGATGAGGTTTAATTAGATGACCTCAAAGTACCCTTCCTGCTCTAGTGGAAAGCACAGTTTGGGGACATCAGAGCACGAGTTCAAATCTCACCACTGACATTTATTTCCCTGTGTGAGTTTGAGCAAGTCACTTAAAGGTTCTAGCCCTTAGTTACTCCTATATAATGAAAGGGTTGGGTTTTATAAACTATATTATATTATTTCATAACAATCATAATCAAAATTATAAATTGTTCCTTCTTATATCATGTAAATTACATATCATATAATAAAATGTATATTATATAATTTATGTATATATATTTATATAAGATAGTTTCTATTTATAATAATTTTAAACTATGTTTTAAGTTAATTTATTTTTTAAAACTATTATCAGCTATGGACTATTATATGAGTTGCTCTCAGGTTCAGAAACAGTAATGATGCTGTGACTTATTGTAATATTACATAGGCTTTCAAAGTTTGCAAGCGGTCTTATGTACATTAACTCATTTGAGCCTCACAATAATCCTTCGAGATAATCACTACAGTTATTATCATTTTACAGATGAGGAAATTGAGGCTCCAGGAGGTTAACTGGTTTGACCAGGGCTACCCAAGTAAGATTAAGTGTTGGTCATAGGATTGAAACCAAGTTCTTCCTGTCTCTAAGCTTGGCACTTGGTTCACTATCATGCTGCTTCTTTGAAATGAATTTAATTGAATCCACCAATCCACTGTCAGCTGCAAGGGGGCTGACACTGTGTAGTATCTCATTTTGTTCCTTCTGGCTCTAACACAGGGTCCTGAGGATCGTAGGTACTCGGTAAATGTTTGTGGAAATCTCAGCATGGGGGACGAGTCAGAACCCAGCAGCAATTACTAGTTGAATTTAATGAGCTGGGGCCTGTGGTCAGTCTTCTCTGGGTTCTGTGGATGAGAATCTCTGCCTCTGTGGGATGGCAGAGGAGATGTTAATTTGCAGTGTTACTTATTTCCCCCTCTCAGGGGGACACGGCTCTCTGAAAACAGCATCTGCCATTACAGCACTCATTGTGATATCTGTCATGGTGCTGTGATTTCATCAGTGGGTACTATCTCCACTGACGTAGGTTCCAGCTCATCTATCCATTAGTAGACAGTCTCTGAGAGTTGTTATGAACAAAAAAATTAACACCCCTCCCTTCCCTCTTCTTGGAGCACAGCTGGGCTAGTCCTTGGAAGACAGATGTACTTTCTGAACCTCATTTATTCAAAACTTCATCAGCTTGCTGGGACCTGCCCAGTTGAAGCAGTTGATACAGCCATTCAAAGTTACAACCTCAAGAGGACAAGGGGTTGAGACCAAAACTCCAGTAAACTACCTAGCTCCTGAGGCTCTTTTAACTCTAGGTTTTTCTTTTCATTTTAAAAATATCCAATTCCGGCCCCCCAAATTATATGTAAAAACAATTTTTAATATTTTAAGTGAAAAAAGTTTGCTTTAATCTGCACTTAGAGTTGATCAGTTCCTTCCTTGAAGATGGGTAGCATTTTTCATCATGAGTCCTTCAGAATTATCTTGGATCGTTGTATTTATTAGAGTAGCTAAGTCTATCCCAGTTGATCATCATTACAACATTGCTGTTACTGTGTAAAATGTTCTCCTGGTTCTTCTCATTTCATTTGGCATCAGTTCATATAAGGCTTCCCAGATTTTTCTGAAACCATCCACTTCATCGTTTCTTTTTTTCTTTTATTAATTAATTTATTTTTAGTTTTCAACATTCACTTCCACAAGATGTTGAATTCCAAATTTTCTCCCCATCTCTCTCCACCCCACCCCAAGACAGCATGTATTCTGATTACCTCTGCCCCCAATCTCCTCTCCCTTCTATCATTACCGCCTCCTTCTTTTATCCCCTTCCCTTATGTTTTTCTGTAGGGCAAGATAGATTTCTATACCCTACTGCCTATAGTAGGGTATAAAATCTTATTTTCCAATTGCATGTAAAAACAATTTTTAACATTAATTTTGAAAACATTGACTTCCAAATTCTCTCCTCTCTTCTCCTCCCACCCCACCCACCCTCATTGAGAAGGCAAGCAATTCAATATAGGTTATATATGTGTAGTCATGCAAAACACTTCTATAATAGTCATGTTGTGAAAGGCTAACTATACTTCCCTCCATCCTATCCTGCCCCCCCCACTTACTCTATTCTCTCCTTTGATCCTGTCCCTTTTCAAAAGTGTTTGCTTCTAATTATCCCCTCTCCCACTCTATACTCCTTTCATCCCCCCTCTTATCCCCTTCCCCCTACTTTCCTGTAGGGTAAGATAGATTTCCATACCAAATTGATTGTGTGTTATTCCCTCCTTAAGCCAAATCCAATGAGAGTAAGGTTCATTCATTCCCTCTCACTTCTCCTCTCTTCCCCTCCACTGTAAAAGCTTTTTCTTCCCTCTCTTATATGAGATAATTTACTCCATTTTATCTCTCCTTTTTCCTTCTCCCAGTACATTTCTCTCTCACCCTTTAATTTTATTTTTTATATATCATCCCTTCATATTCAACTCACACCTGTGCCCTATGTCTATATACATATTCCCTCCAACTACCCAGATCTGACAGAACTTTCACACTGACCTCTAAGTCTTTGGTGTTTGTGGGTTGAAAAGTCTGGAAACCACCACAGCTGCCAGTGATTCAGTCCCTGAGGCATGCTTAAAGTTTACTGGGGCTGGGTCTGTGCCGGTGTATTTTACACTGGACTGTGTTCCTCTCTCAGGCTGATATAATAGACCTTTCCTATTCACCTTTCAGGTTGTGTTAGGCTGAAGTTTTCTTTCACTCTGTCATTTTGTGGGTTTTGCTGTTCTAGAATTTGTTTAGAGTCATTTTTTACAGGTATTTGGAGGAGTTTGAGGGAGAACTCGAGCAAGTCTCTGCTTTTACTCTGCCATCTTGGCTCTGCCCCCTTAACATTCCTTAAAAAAATGAATTTGAAATTCTTTCCCTCCCTCCCTTAGATGATTGGTTGGTTGTTGTTTTGAGTTCTCAAGGAGGACCAAAATGACATCACCACGCTAGAGTCAAGTTTCATTGTGTCCAACTATGACAGATCAGACCAATACAAACTCAGAATTCTCTACCACAGGTAGGGCACAAATAGTTGATGTGAAAATTTTGGGGTAGATTCTCTTGTGCATCCTGCATTTCCTCTGAGTTTATTCTGCTTTGCTCTAGAGAAGAGTACCTTCTCTGATGTGGGCATGCCATGCTGAGTGGTCCTGTGCTAGTGTCTTCCACGTCACACAATCAATTACAGAGTTCTTCAGAGAGACCTTCAGAGTGTCCTTGTATCACTTCTTTTGACCACCTCGTGAGTGCTTGCCTTCTGTGAGTTCTCCATAAAATAGTCTTTTTGGAAAGCATACGTGTTACATTGGAGCAATGTGGCCAGCCCATTGGTGTTGCACTCTTTTAAAGTAGAGTTTGAATGCTTGGCAGTTTAGTTAAAGAAAGGACCTCAGTGTCTGGTACCTTATCCTGCCAAGTGATCTTTAGAATCTTCCTAAGATAATTCAGATGGAAACAATTCAGTTTCCTGGCATGGCACTGGTAGACTGTCTAGGTTTCACAGGCATACAACAGTGAAGTCAGCACAGTTTCTCTGTAGACCTTCAGTTTGGTATTCCATCTAATATCTCTTCTCCCCCACACTTTCCTTCAGAACCTCCCAAACATTGAGCTAGCTCTGACAATGAATGCACCAACCTCATTATCAACATGTACATTTCTGGAAAATATACTACCAAGGTAAGTGAACTTATCCCCAGCATTCAAAACTTCTCCATTTGCTGTAACTGGTGGTTCAAGGTTTGGATGGTGTTATGATGGCTGATGGAGCACCTGGGTTTTCTTGGTATTAATTATTAGACTGAAATTGGAACAAGCAGCAGAAAATTGATCCATACTTTGTCACATCTCAGTTTCAGAGGCTGCATTGAGTGCACAATCACCTGCAAACAGAACATCATGCACCAACACTCCCTCTAGTTTGGTCTTGGCTTGTAGCCTTTTCAAGTTGAAGAATTTGCCATCCATGCAGTAGCTGACCTTGATGCCCTGTTCATCCTCATTTAAGTCATGACAACATGACTTAAAACATCATACTAAAAGTATGGGAGCAAGCACAAAGCCTTGTTTCACTCCATTGCTGACTGGGAAACTACAAAAGTGTTATTCATTATCCAGAACCTGGGTAAGCATGATGTCATTAAATTGATGTACAATGCTGATGAATGTCTCTCAGCAACCAAATTTTGACAATTTTCCATAAGCCCTCATGACTGACAGTATCAAAAGCCTTGGTCAGATCTACAAATACTGTATACAGACCTCTGTTCTAGTCCTGGCATTTCTCCTGGACTTGTTGGGCAGCAAACACCATATCAACTGTTTCTCAGTCCTTTGTGAAAGTACACCAGCTTCTAACTCACCAGTGGGTTTGAGGCCCCTTGGTTACCCTCAACCTGGTTTAGAAAGTGTGCCAAAATGAGTTACCAGGGTGTGGCCGCTGTGCATGCTGCAGCTTCTTGGAGTCACAGGTGAGAATTAGGTAGAATAGGTGGATACCAACGGTGGAAAGCAGCCCTGAAAAGGGCTCAGCAGCCATGACACCAGAGGTAGTAGTCTTCCCTGAATATACCCTATACCCCACTTATATGGTAAGCAATCTGATATAGATTATACATGGACAATTAGGAAGGAAGAAAGGAAGGAAGAAGGGAGGGAGGGAGGAAGAGAAAGAGAGATAGACAAAAGACAGATAAACTGAAAAATAGTATGCTTTGGTCTGTATGCCATCAGTTCTGTCTCTGGAGACGGATAGCATTTTTCATTATGAGTCCTTTGGGATTGTCTTGGTTCATTGCATTGGGTTAGAATAGCTAAGTCATTCACTGTTGTTTATCGTACAATATTGCTGTTACTGGATACGATTATCTCCTTGTTCTGTTTACTTTGCTCTTCATCAGTTTATGTCAGTCTTTCCAGGTTCTTTTGAAATCATCTTACTCATCATTTCTTAAGGCACAATAGTATTCCATCACAATCATATACCACAACTTGTTTAATCATTGCACAATTGATGGGTATCCTCTCAATTTTAATTTTTTGCCATCACAAAAAGAATCGCCATAAATACCCTTCTATAAATAGGTCCTCTCCCCTCCCTTCTATGTCTCTTTGGAATAAAGACCTAGTAGTGATATTGCTAGATCAAAGGGTATGCAAAGTTTTATAGTCCTTTGGGCATAATTCCAAATTCTTTCCAAAATGGTTGGATTAATTTACAACTCTACCAATATTGCATTAGTGTTCCACTTTTCCCACATCCCCACCAGCATTTATCATTTTCTTTTTCTGTCATATTATCCAATCTGAGAGAAGTGACGTGGTATCTCAGAGTTATTTTAAATTGTGTTTCTCTAATCAATAGTGATTTAGAGCATTTTTTCCCAATGACTAGATAGCTTTGATTCTTCATCTGACAACTACCTGTTCATATCCTTTGACCATTTATCAATTGGGAAATGACTTGTATTCTAATAAATTTGATTCAGTTATCTATATATTTGAGAGATGAGGTCTTTATCAGAAATACTTGCTGTAAATTTTTCCCTCTAGTTTTCTGCTTTTCTTCTAATCTTGGTTGCATTGGTTTTGTTTGCACAAAAAATATTAAATTTAATATGATTAAAATTATTCATTTTATAATGCTCTACCTCTTGTTTGGGCCTAAATTCTTCCCATATCTATATCTATATCTATATATCTAAATTCTTCCCATATCTATATTTGACAGGCAAACTTCCATGCCTTCCTAATTTACTGATGGTATCACTCTTTATATCTAAATTATGTACCAATTTTGACCTTATCTTGGTACATGGTGTGAATTGCTGGTCAATACCTATTTTCTGCCATGCTGTTTTCTAGTTTTTCCAGCAGTTTTTGTTAAATGGAGAGTTATTGTCCCAACAGCTTGGATCTTAGTTTTATCAAACACTAAATTATTGTGGTAATTTATTACAATGTATTATTATACCTTATCTGTTCCACTGATCCACAGCTCTATTTCTTAACCAGTATCATATTGTTTTGATGACTACCACTTTGTAATATAGTCTAAAATATAATACAGCTAGGCTATCTTCTTTTATATTTTTCTATATTGCTTCCCTTGATAGTCTTGATGTTTTGTTCTTTTAGATGAATTTTATTATTTTTTAGTTCTATAAAATATTTTTTGTTGTTTGATTGGCATTGCACCAAATAAGTAAATTGATTTAGGTAGAATTGTCATTTGTATTATATTAGCTCAGCCGACACATGAGCAATTGCTATTTTTCCAGTTGTTTAAATCTGACTATTTGTGTGAAGTGTTTTTTTTTTAATTGTGTTCATACAGTTCCTAGGTTTGTCTTCACAAGTAGACTTTCAAATATTTTATATTTTCTACAGTTATTTTAAATGCAATTTTTTCTTTCTATCTCTTGCTGCTAGACATTCTTGGTCATATATAGAAATGCTGATGATTCATGTGACTATTTTTGTACTGCAACTTTGTTTAAAAATGACTATTTCAACTAGCTTTTAGTCCATTCTCTATACCATCAGATTATTTTCAAAGACTGATAATTTTGTTTCCTCATTGCTTATTTTTCTTCCTTCAACTTATTTTGCTTCTCTTATTGCTAAAGCTAACATTTCTAGTACTGTACTGAATAATTACAGTGATAATAATGTGCATCCTAGATTCACCCCTGATCTTATCGCTAAGGCTTCTAGTTTATCCCCATTACAGATCATGCTTGTGGATGGTTTTAGATAGATGCTATTTATCATTTTAATGAAAGCTCCATTTATTCTTATGCTCTCTAAAGTTTTTAATAGGAATGGGTGTTGTATTTTGTCAAATTTTTCTGCAGCTTTTGAGATAATCATATGATTTCTGTTGGTTTTGTTATTGATACGGTTAATTATACTGATGGTTTTCCTAATATTGAACCAGCTTTGCATTCCTGGTATAAATTCCATCTGGTATGTATGGTCCTGATGATGTATAGTGTAATTTCCCTATTAGTATTTTATTAAGAATTTTTTGCATCAATATTCATTAGGCAAATTGGCTTATAGTTTCTTTCCACTGTTATTGCTTTTTCTGGTCTAGCTATCAACATCATATGTGTCATAAAAGAAATTTAGTAGAACTCCTTTTTTACCTAGTTTTCCAAAGAGTTTATATGGTATTGGGATTAATTGATCTTTAAAATGTTTAGTAAAATTCACTTGTGAATCCATTCAGTCCTAGGGAATTTTTATTAGGGAGTTCATTGTTGACTTGTTCAAGTTCTTTTTCTAAGATGGAGTTAAGTATTCTATTTCCTCTTCTTTTATTCTGGGAAATTTATGTTTTGGTAAATATCCATCCATTCCACTTAGCCTGTCAGATTTATTGGCATATAATTGGACAAAATAGCTCCTAATAATTACTTTAGTTTCCTCTTCATTGGTGGCAAATTTCATTTTATACTGTTAATCTGGTTTTCTTCTTTTCTTTTTTTTTAAATCAAATTAACCAATAGTTTAATCTATTTTATTGTTTTCTCCAATAAAATAAAACTTATAGCTTTATTTAGTAATTCAATGATTTTCTTGTTTTCAGTTTTATTAATCTCTCCTTTGATTTTCAGGGTTTTTAATTTTGTGTTTAACCGGGAATTTTTAATGTGCTCTTTTTCTAGTTTTTTTTAGCTGCATATTTAATTCATTGATCTGCTCTTTTTCCATTTTCATGATTTAAGTATTTAAAGATATAAAATTTCCTTTAAGTATTGCTTCAGCTGCATCCTATAAATCTTGGTATTCTTTTCATTTTGTCATTCTCCTTAATGAAATTATTAATAGTTTCTATGATTTGTGCTTTAAACCCTTTAGCTAGATTGGTGGCTCACTGCCTCTGCTATGACCAAAGAGTTGTCAGCTTGTCCTTATAAGGAAAAGACTTTCTAATCACTGCACTCTTGCAGGTAGGAGTCAATATAAGCAGCAGGTAGCCCTAAAGAGATTAAATTGAGAAGTCAGTGGAGAGAAACTGTTATTATGTGTGAACATGGGCCAGTGGAGATGTCCAACCAAGAACAGAAGAGCAACACTCAGAGATCATGTGTCTAATGGCTACCATAGGACCAGCAAGAAAGACATATATGGAGAACAGAACAGATGCTTAAGAGCCCTGTAGTATGAGAAAGATGTATTGTTTTGACCACATGTGCCCTGATCGTTGGGGTTTCTTTTGGCTTTTATCTCCTCATGTATATTTCTTTGATCACCTGTGTGCTTTAGTCCATTTATGGGATGGTATTCAATGGGATGGTGCATCCCAAGTGCAGGAGGGGGAAACCTTTTTTTCATTTAATTTGCCATGCCGTTTGATGAAATATCTTCTGTTTGAACTATTGTGATCTGTCTGACTAGCAAAAGAAAATTGATGGGGGCTCAGGATATATGGTTTTGAATAGATGATGACCCTCAAGTCTGGAGTAGCTTTTTTCTGGAGGGGCCTAAATATGTTATGAAGAACCTGGCTATGCAAATATTATTAGCTTCATTTTATAGGTGAAAAAATGAAATTCAAGAGAAATTAAATACCTTCCCAAAGTTATATGACTTATGTCAGACCTAGTATTCAAATAGAGAGAGAATTAATTCCAGGGCTAATTTTCTTTCCATTACAGAGATAAAGAGGTAAAGCATAGATCCAGGGGAATAGGAGATCCAACATCCAGGAAAACAGTTAAGAACCAAGAGAGTTTCAGGAGGAGGGGCAGAGCAGGCAAAACAGAATTAGCATGTCATAAGCAAGAAAGACTGAAATCATGTAATAGTAGCTCTAAGAGCTAGGAGGGCCTTCCTCTTCCTCTAATACAACTCTTACCAGAAGAGGAATGGCTTTCTTCAATATGCCTGATTCTTGGTATTCTAACCTCCATTCAGAGATTAGTGAAGGGGAACCCATTAGCTCCCATGGCAGCTAATTTTTACTTGGGGACAGCTCTAATTATCAGGAAGTTTTCCATTCATCATGCCTAAATTGTCACCTCTCCAACTTCTTTTCATTACTCATAGTTCTGCCACGCAAGAAAAAAAATCCCTGGGCCAAGCAGAAAAAGACAAATTCTTCTTGCATCTCTAAGAGATGCTACTATGTTCCTGACCAAGGAGAGTGGCATATTCTCTTTAGAAACTGCAATCCTCAGAAGTCTGCACTACTTTAGGAACGGGATAGTGCCACCTGGGAGGCCTCATGGGAAGTGAAGGTCGAAGGGGAGGGTAGCTAGAGAAAAGAAAATGAATTGTAATAACAACTAGCAAATTTACATAGCACCTTAAGACTTGCAAAGCTCTTCACAAATATTCTTTCATTTTATTCCAGAAGGGAGGTATTATTACTATCCCCACTTTAAAGATAAGTAAGCTAAGGCTGAGAGAGAATGAAGTGATTTGCCCAGGGTCTTACAGTTAGTAAGTGTCTGAGGTTAGATTTGAACTCAGGTCTTTCTGACTCTAAGCTCTATGCTCTAACCATTGAGTCACTTATTTCCCTCTAGGAAAAAAGAAATAGCATGTTAAAAGGAAGGAAAAAGAAGAAATCACAAAGCTAGAGATTTTTCTGTAATCTGCATGTTTATGTTTACCAGTAGTGGTCTGCAGACAGTTACTTTATCTGCATTTGAAGCTATCCCATTTCATTGGTAGCATTTCTAGTAAATCTGGTGGACAGAAAAGTGGCCAGAGGCCGGTGTATGAGGAACCCAGGCATGTGGAGCCAACTGTGTGGGACAGCCATGGGTGTGCTACAGTCAGCTTTCACTGGTAGTAAAAGTCAATTTTTAAATTCCCAGGGTGTATACACCTCAGAAATCAGCAAATGCACCAAACTACGGCTGGATTTATTGTTTTGCTAATTGCCTCAGACTTAAGAAAGTGACAGAGAAAACATTAAAAATGAAGAATAAGGTGTGTTATGCATATATTTTTCCTCAGAGAGCCAATTGTTAAACTTTTACCAACATGCCTCTCACAATAAGGTTCCTTAAGTGTATTTGAGAAATCCAGTGCACCAAAGCAGCAAAGTTCCTTCTGTCCTTCTATGAGTACCTGAGCCATGCCCTTTTTTGTGTTGGGGACACCAACGGGTTAATTAGGAGTAAGTGAAACTGCCTAGGTCCCTTTCCTATTTCTTGAGGATATGAGGGGTTTGAAAAGAAAATGAACTGATTACCTAGAGGTTAGGAGAAGGGTCTAGGGGATGTAATGTTTGCTGTTTGTTATTTTTGTTTTACTCACTTTGCATAGCTATTTTAAGAAAACTATATTGTTTTTTCCTTTATCATCATATGCAAATAACTGTGACTGGCAAGATTTATGGGAAAAAAAGCCTGGACTCTCGAGGAATAAAATTGGGAACTGAATAAAAGTCCTAGGAAGCTGTTTGTAACAATTGTGGGGTGAAAGGATTACAAACAACTGAAGTTCATGATTGTGTCAACCCTGCAGCAAATGGGAAAGAACAGAGCATTGGAGACCATAGGACCCATGTTCGGATTCCACCCCTTCTGCTCCCTGACTCTATAACCTTGGGTAGGCTGATTCTCCTCTCTGAGCCTCAGCACTTTCATATATAATGTGAGGGGGCTGGATATGCTTAATCCCTTGAATTCTTCCAACTCAGATGCCTGTGATCACCCATAATCCCCAGACCATCTCTTCTTCAGGCTAATCTGCCTAAATTCCACCATCTCATATTAGGGGGCTGGAGCAGGGGGAAACAAACCCAAAACACGCTTTATCTCAGTTTTTTAGATGATTCCTGTACTGGTCACTCCCCAAGTGTGTGGCCTGAGGCCTGGAGGTACAAGTAATTAGATCCACCTGACTGGAATGAACAGAGCAATTACTAACAGGTAGCTAATTGACATAGTCAGATCCGAAAATTACAGAATGTCAGCGTTATGAGGGATCTTAAATGACAGGGTTCACAGCTAAAAGGGGATTTAGATCATAGAATATCATAGCTGGGAGAGACCTAAGAAGACAGAATGTCAGAGCTGGGAGGGCCCTTAGAACATGGAATGTCAGAGCTAGGAGGGCCCTTAGAATACAGGATATCAGGGTTGGGAGGGTCCTTAGAACATGGAATGTCAGAGTTGAGAGGACCCTTAGAACACAGGATGTCAAGGGTGGGAGGACCCTTAGAACACAGGATGTCAGAGGAACGCCCTTAGAATACAGAACATTAGAACTCCAAAGATAGTGCTGCATAGTGTATAGTGGGATGGCCTTAGAATTAGGAAGACTTAGGTTCAAATTCTGCTTCTGACAAATAATGCCTGTGTGACCCTGGGCAAGTCACGTAGAGTATCAGTGTCCTCAGACAACCGTTCAAGAATATAAGTCAAAGCTGTTGGCAGGCAAGTGGATAGAGTGGAGTCAGGGTTAGGAAAAGCTCAGCTCAAATCCTGCTTCAGATACTTACTAGATCACCAGATAACTCTCTGATCCCAGGATCACTCTGATTCAGTTCCCTTCTCTATCAAATGGGATAAGAACACTTCCTTCACAGGCTTCTTAGGACCATCAAATGAGAGAACACATGTAAGATGCTTTGCAAATCTTAAACTGTCAGATAAATGTGAGTTATTGTCATTATTCTTATTATCAATAAAAACAGATGGCCTGCATTGGTGGAGGGACTTTTCACAACTGTGTACCAGCTGATTGGGCAGTTTCTGCTGGAAGCTTCTGAAGGAGTGACCAGGCCACCCCTTTGCTGATATCTTCACTCCTGTCCCAGCTTCTGGCTTTTCTGCTTTCTTCATCTCCAAACCCTACTCTTATAAGGTTTAAGGGCCCTTTTATAGTATAAATTTACATATATATATTATTTGTTAGTAGCATATGATATTAATATAATTAATCAAAATTCATATTATTCATATAATAGAATACATTAATGTATTATATTTGTTTATATATAATATATATGATACAAAATATATTACTTATCTTTTATTATATTCAATATCATTAATTTTTTAATATTTTCTGTTAGTTATATTTGTTTTCTATATTTATATTATATACATAAATATTTTTACATTATATTAATTTCATATTACTATTCAATATTATATCCAATATAAGATATATATTATGTACACATAGACACACCCATTAGAATGCAAGGGCATAAATTGAGGACAGGGACTGTCTTTTTTTTTTTGCTTCTATTTTTCTTATCTGAGCTTAAAATAAAGTAAGCATTTAATAAATGCTTGCTGAGTTGTCTAAGAAATCTCAGGTTTGAATATAAACAAAAATCAACAACAACAGAAGGTTAGAACATAGAACTCGGGAGCTAGAAGGGTCTTAGGGCACCATCCAGGCCAAACCTTTCCTTGCATAGAAGAAGAAACTTGTCCATTGTTATTCAACAAGTTACTCAAAGAGCCAGGACTTGAACCCATCTCCCTGTCCTAAGATCAGAGCTCTTTCCTATTTACCCCATCTCTGTGGGAAGCTAGGTGGGGCAGTGGATAGAGCACAGGACTTAGAGGCAGGAAGATTCAAGTTCAAATATGACCTCAAAGGCTTACCGACTGTGTGACCCTAGGCAAGTCACTTAACCTTCCACCCCCTCAGTTTTCTCCTCTGTAAAATGGGAATAAAAACAGAACCTTCCCAGGGTTGCTGTGAGGATCAAATGGAAGAATATTTGTAAAGTGCTTTGCAAACTTTCAGATGTTATATAAGTGCTAGTCATAATTGTTATTGCCACATCTGGATTTTATCTGTGTGTAGGTGTGTGCAGAAACAGTCCACCTCTGTTCTTCTGTTTCCATTGTCATAAGGAGAAAAATCAAAAGATAGTCTGTGCTATGGGGGGGGGGGCAGGCAGGAAGAAATTATCCCATTCTTGCCTCAGTGTAAATTGGTGGAGGAAAAATGGGGAAACCTTATGGTTCCAGCAGGGGTGGGGAACCTGCAGCCTCAAGGCCTTCTAGGTCCTTGGGTGCAGCCTTTCAGCTAAATCCAGAACAAACCCTATAATAAAAGGATTTGTTCTGTAAAAGTTGGACTCAGTTAAAAAGCCACACTTGAGGACCTAGAAGGCCACATGTGGCCTCCAGGCCACAGTTTCCCCACCCCGAGCTTCAGGGGAAATACCATGGATTTGGAGTGACAGAAGCAGAGCTCCAGTTCCAATTCTACCCTTATCACCTGTGAGGCTAAATTTAGGTCAGTCATTTCCTCTCTCTAGATCTCAGTTTCTGCCTTTGTAAAATGAGAGAGCCAGACTAGAAGGCTCGGAGGTCCCTCTCAGTGCTCAGGCAATGATTCTAAGGACCGGTCTTTACTGGGACCATCTCACCTTTGTCTGTAGTCATCACATCTCCACGGTGGGCAGGGGAAGGACTGAGAAAGGTCTATCTATGGCTGGAGTCTAAGAATATACAGGCTGTGGGTTAGCAGATTGAGTGCATTGTCTACCTTTGAACAGCACAGGTGGGTGCTCTCTGGGCCCCCCAAAGGGTCCAATTAAGGAGCCGAGGCTCCAGCTGGTTCCCCTGGGACTCAGCATCGCTCCAGACATTGTTCATGGCAGGCGCTAATGGGTGGGAAGGATGAGACTCTTTGAAACTCAGCTCCCTCTGAATCCAGGGCAGTGATCCCGCTGGGGCAAGAGCCAAGGAGAACTAGCTGGCTGAGCTTTCAAATGAGAAGAGCCAGAAAGGAGAGCATGGGAAGTGGGATGCACTTCGCCATTCCTTTGTGACGAACTTGCTGTTTGCAATGAGAGGGAGAGAGGGGCTCCATTAATTCATTCAGTGAACATTTATTAAGTGTCTATTGTATACCGGGCATGGTGCTAGGCCCTGGTGATGCAGAAGAGAAAAAACAAAAGCAGTTCCTGTACTCAAGCGTGTGTGTGTGTGTGTGTGTGTGTGTGTGTGTGTGACAGGGAGACAGAGGGACAGAGAGAGACACAGACAACAGTATCATTGCATAGAGTCTAGGCTCTTAGATTTTGAGCTGGAAAGGTGCTTAGAGGCCATTGAATATAAACTCTTCATTTTCCAGATAAGGAAATGGAATCAAAAACAGAGAAAGAGACAGACACAGAGATAATGCAAGTAATTAAAAGCAAATTATATACAAAATCAATACAAATTGATTCTTGTGAGAAAGGATGACAGTGACCCAAGAAGCCTAGCAGAGAAGGGGCCACTGGAACTGAACTTGGTTGGATGAAAGCTAGGGATTCCACAAGGTGAAGGAATGTGGGGAGGCCATTCTGGCATGCAAAAGTATGGAGGTGGGGAATAGAACAGCAAATAAGCCAGCTCACTTGGACAGCAGTGTTTGTGAATAGGAAAACTGGCCAAGTAGGCTGAAGCCAAGTTATGAAGGGCTTTCAATGCCAAATGGAGCATCTCTCAGGTCTTTTCCAGTCCTATAATCCTGTAACTCTGGGATCGTAGGATCCTAGGTGGAGAAGCAGCTGAGAAACCAGCTGAAAGAGGGAGGAGGTTTGCAATCTATTACTG
Organism: Petaurus breviceps papuanus; assembly: GCF_028583685.1. Taxonomy (NCBI): domain Eukaryota; kingdom Metazoa; phylum Chordata; class Mammalia; order Diprotodontia; family Petauridae; genus Petaurus; species Petaurus breviceps. The sequence goes on from NW_027187400.1 coordinate 2,097,739, forward strand.
TTGTGGTCAGGTACTTACTGTGTTTACCTTGGCCAAGTCACTTTCCCATTTCTGGGCATCCCTTTTTCTAACCTGTAAAAGGAGGGGTCAGGCCTCGCAGTTTTCTGCTGTCCCTTCCAGTTCAAGCAGCCTAGGACCCTATGACCAAAGTCTTTCAGAGGAAGCCTTCCCCTCTATTCCTTCATCCCTCTTGTTCTTCGGGACCTGCCCTGCTGGACAAATTCCCTTTCTCCCTTCTCCCTCCCATTCAGAGGCTTGAGGCTCCAGCCTGGCTGGATATCTGCCTTTCAGGGAAAAACTTCCAGGTTTTTGACTGTTTCATTACCTGCCTCTGAAAGACCCTCTTGTTCCAAGCCACCTCAGGTTGATAGAATAAAATAATTAATGACAGTTAACATTCATACAGCATGCCAAACACTGTGCAAAGTACTTGACAATTATTATCCCATTATCCCAACACCAGGAGGTAGGTGTGGTTATCTCCATTTCACAGTGGAGAAAACTGAGACAGATAGAAGTTAAGTGACTTACCCAGGGTCACACAGTAAGTCTCTGAGGGCAAATTTGAACTCAGGTCTTCCTGACTCTCAGCCCTGCGCTCTATCTACTGGTCAGGGGCCCGGTCTTATGTATTTTTGTACCTCTTCTCCTCAGTTCCTAGTGAATACAGGAAGGACCTAAAATTTACCAGTATTTGGGGATTCCTTCTATCTGCAGATGACACTTCTCCATCAATCTAATAGTCAACGCATCAAAAAACATATATCAAGCAGTTACTTTGTACCAAGCTCTGGGCTATGTATTTATTAGGGATCCAAAATCAAAACAGACTCAGGCTTCATGGATTTTACATTTTTTCAGGGAAATATGTATACGTATAAATATCTATCAGTCAATCAACAACACTAAATTAAATAGGACAGCTAGGTGGTACCATAGTGCATAGAACACCAGGCCTGGAGTCAGAAAGACTTATCTCCTTGAGTTCAAATCCATCCTCAGACACTTACTAGTTGTGTGACTCTGGGCAAGTCACTTGACCCAGTTTCCTCACCCGTAAAAAGAGCCGGAGAAAGAGATGGCAAACCACTCCAGCATCTTTTCCAAGAAAATACCAAATGGGGTCAAATGACTGAAATGAGTCAACAACAACCACAAAAAGGTACAAAACTGTCCTGCCTTTAAGACTCTTCCATTTCAGAGAGGGAGAAAACAGATGTGATTATACAAATAATCCAAAGGAGTTTGGGGAGGGAGGGCACCAGGGACTGGGAGACATCCGGGAAGGCTTCCCGGAGAGGGTGGCACCTGAGCTGATCTTTGAATAAAACCTGGGATTCTAAGAGACAGCAGTGAGGAGGGAGAGCATTCCAGCATGGGGAACAGCAAGAAGGGACAGTGTTGCTGGAGCCCAGCACAAGGGATGGAGGGGGCCGGGTGGAGAAGAGCCTGAAATGCCAGACAGAGGGGTTTAGACTTGGTCTGAGAGGTAGGAGGCTTTGACTGAACAGGGAATTCATTGAGTCGGTGAGTGACGAAGGGCTCCCTGGGCTTGAGGAGAATCACTTTGGCAGGAGCGTGGAGGATGGATTGGAGGGGAGACACTTTAGATAGAGAGAGAAAACAGGAGGTTTTCACAATAGCCTGGCTGAGAAGTGATGAGAGCCTGAGTGGGGGAAGGAGGGGGGCTTTTGTAGATGCCATTGATTCATTTAACTGGTGGTTCAGTCATGTTTTAGTTGTGTTTAACCCTTCACCACCCCATTTGGGATTTTCCTGGCAAAGATACTGCACTGATTTGCCATTTCCTTCTCCTGCTCATTTTACATATGAGGAAACTGAGGAAAACAGGGTGAAGTGACTTGTCCAGGTTCACACAGCCGGTAAGTGTCTGAGGCTAGATTTGAACTCAGGGAGAGAAGTCTTTTTGACTCCAGGCCTAGTCCTTTATTAAATACCTGGCATCAGTCTAGTATCAGGCACTATGCTAGTTTCTAGAGATACAAGGATAAAAATTTTTCTAAAAAATTTTAAATAAAAATTTAGATAAAAATTTTTCTGGTTTTAAAAATAGCCCTTGCCCACAAGGAGCTTATATTCCCCAGGGTGGGAGACAATTGTGCATTCTAAGTAAAGATGAGCAAAAATGGAAAGAGGTGGTAGTTTGTGCTAGTGAATTATTTGAAGCTCAGAGAAGATGTGACTTGCCCAGGGTCACACAGGTAGTTAAACAACAGAGTCAGAATTAGAATACAGGCCCCTTGACTCCAGATACAATTCCCTTTCCCCAGTCCTGGTCTGCCTTTCCAGGAGCACTCAGTGAACCCCTCCTCCTGCCCTGCTACCTGGCCAGCCAAGGCACTCCAGCAGAGCATGGCCATGGAAATCCAAGTGTATCTGTGTACATTTGTTGGGATGATTATTTTGCCTTCAGGTGCTATCAGGGCTCTAGAAATCTCTGCCTCTCCCCCGATCCTGCCATCTGAGCACTGAGGCAGACGGCGCCTATTGCCAGCTTTATAGATGCATTTAATCACACTAAATCAATGCCTCACGAGGGGGAGGTTTAAAACCAATCTTGTATGCAACACCGCTCACGTTGAAAAGGCCCATTACAACCCGATCAATCAATAGGGCCTGTAACAGTAAAGTAACTCCTGCATCGAATCAATGATGCTTATGAAGTCAGAGAGGGGGCTGAGGCTTTCATTTTTTTACCCTTCTTTCTCCACATCCTTTCTGAGATAGCCAACAGTTTATCGAATTGAATAGCAACACCTCTGAGGAATGAGAGATATTGCAGGCTGAAACAATAAAAAAGAGACCAGTGACTATTAACCATTAACATGTGTATGAGCAAACCAGGATGTCAGAGCTGGAAGGTGCCTTAGAACATGGGATGTCAGAGCTGGGAGGATCCTTAGAACACAGAATGTCAGAGCTGGGAGGGACCTTAGAACATAGAATGCTGGGTCAGGAAGGGCCCTTAGAACACAGAATGTCAGAGGTGGGAGGGGTCTTCAAACAGACTGTATGTAAGGGCTGGGAGGAGCCTTAGAAGAGAGAATTTGTCAGAACTGGGAGGGCCTTAGAACACAGAATGTCAGGGCTGGGAGGGACCTTAGAACATAGAATCCTGGGTCAGAAAGGGCCCTTAGAACACAGAATTTTGGAGTTGAGAGGGGCCTAAGAACATAAAATGTTAGAGCTAGGTTTACCTTTGAACACAGAATGTCAGAGCTGGGAGGGCCTTTAGAACATACAATGTTTGACCTGTGATGGCCCTTCTAGCAAAGAATGTTAGAATAGGAAGAGTTTAGAATATAGAATGGCAGAGCTACAAGGAGGCTGAGCACACAGAATGTCAATGTTAGGACAGACCTTCAAGATCAGCTAGTGTACTCTGGTCACTTTCCAGATTTATCTTGCCCAGTTCAAGAGAAGCACAAAGAAAGGCAAAAACAAACAAAGGACCACTTCCCTCCGGGAGCTCCCATTCTAATGGGGGGTAAGAAGCACTGGGTAAATACCTAGTGACATACAAGATATATGAAGAGTGGGTGAAGGTATCTGGCATGGGGAGGCATTAGCAGGTGGAAAGAGCTTCTTCCAGAAGGTGCACTTTGAGCCGAATCTCAAAGGAAGCCAGGGAAAGCCAGAGATGGGAGGTGAGAGAGTAAGGTGCTCTGGGGCGAGGCGGGGGGTGGCACACGGGGGACAGCCCATGCCAAGGAACAGCAGTCAGCCCGGTGTAGCTGGACCATGAAATGTGTGAAGGGGTGTAAGGTGCAAAAAAAAACTAGAAAAGCAGGAAAGGGTTAGACTACAAAAGGTTTTAAATGCCAATTAGAAGACTGTATTTCAGCCTGGAAGTAATAGGAACCCAATGGAGTTTCTTGAGCTGGATGGTTATATAGTTAGTTCTGTATTAATAAAAAAACAACACAAAAATCTTGTAGGCAGCTGTGTAAAAGATGGATTGAAGTCAGCGGAGACCAGTTATAAGACCATTATAGTTGCTGTGAGAGGTGATGAGGGCATGAACTTCGCTTGTGGCTCTGTGAGTGGAGAGAAGGGTTAGCTCCAGATGTTGAGAAGATAGAAATGACCACATCCGGCATGGAATTGAGTCCATAGGGTGAATGGGAGGGAGGAGTCAAGGATGGCACTGAGGTTTGGGCTTGTTTTGTGTCCTAATCAGAATTCGTGTAGGTCTTCTCTTACCCCTTGATAGTACCTCAAATGTTCTTGGGCTTTAAAGGTGGTGGCACCATTAAAGATGATCTAATTTAAATGATTCATTTTACAGATGAAGTCCAGAGGGAGGAGAAGTTTTGCCTGAGTGCAAGCTTGAGAGAAATGAAGACTTGGCTGACCTGCGCATTCTCCTTAAATGGAGGCTATGGGAGAAGCTGTCCAGTCAGAGGGAGAGGTCATAGGGCTAATGCCTGGTGAGCTCCGGAAAGTCTCTGAGGCATGGCGGAGGGAGCCCAGAGTTCAGCCTGGTGAGGAATGAAGATAGTCTCCCTTTTTCACTAAGGGTCCTGGGAAGGTGAAGATAAGGAAGGATCTTCCTGTCTCTGGACCTGCAGCCCTCGTTCAACAGCTCTGGCCTATCAGAGAAGGAAAGCTTCAGACCAGGTCAGAGTGATCCACTGTCTGGAGCTAGGCAAAGGAGAAGGAGGCAGCTGCCCCTCCCCTGCATCTTACCTTAACCCTGACCACTCCAGTGAGACTGAGGAGCATTGTCAATGGTCCAGATCACACTGACTGGGAGGAGACATGTTGATATAATCTTTCTTTCTCTGGACCTCAGGTCTCTCTTAACCACCATCCAGGAAGCAGGAAATCCTCTGCTTCCATGGGCCCCCCATTCCTGCCATGGTAATAGCTTCAGTAGGAGAGGAAAAGCAGGAATACCCCCCCGCCCCCTGCCCCAGTATCCCAAAGATACTTTTCTCTATGCAGTAACCCTGATTTCCACCAATCAGCCCTGTGCCAGGCACACTGGGGGATTCAAGAGAAGACACATTTTCTGCCCTGGAGGTTTACAGACTTGTTTTTTAAGCAATTGGGGTTAAGTAACTTGCTCAAGGTTACACAGCCAGTTATTTCTGGTTGTGGTGCTAAGTATCTGAGCCTGGATTTGATCCCCAGGTCATCCTGACACTGGAGCCAGTGCTCTTACTCACTGAGCCACCTGGCCACCCCTATGGTTTACAGACTTCTTACCTATATATACATTATACATTAAAGACTTGAGACTATTTGAGGATCAGACAAGATGGTAATAATGTCATCAGTGTGTTGCTCTGGTACAGACAATGGAGTTTATTCAGAGAAGAGAGAGTGAAACCTTGAGCCTAGAGTCCATCACAGGCTTCCTGCATAAGGTAGGTGGGTTTCCATGGATTTGAGAGAATCCACCAGAAAGTTAGAGGGAGTTTTTGCTGTGCATGTGTGTGTGTGTGGGGGGGAAGGGCGTTGGGGCAGACGGAGGCTCAATGTGAGCAAAGGAAAGGCCGCCATATTGATCACAGTTTGGAAGGGTGTTAGAGGTTATCTAGTGTGAGAAACACAATTGTCAGAGCCAAACTTGGTCAGTTAATAGGTCAGCAAACAGTTATTTCATAGTAGCTCCTGTTATAGTAGGGAAAACACCATGTAAACAGCTAGGTACCTACAATAGACATAGAAAGTATTTGGAAGCTATTTTCAGAGGGAAGGCACTAGCTGGGAGGGAGGTAGAAAGGGTGGAGTTGGGTGGGAGAGGAAAGGCTACCAGTAGGACTTGGATTTGAACTCTCTTAGGACCCCAGGGAAGCCGGAAGGCAGAGAGGAGGTGGGAGAGAATTCCAGACAGTGGAGAGCCTCAGATCCCTTGCTTCACCCACCTCCTCCATACCTCCCCCATTAAAGGTCAGAGCCTTGAGGGGTAGCAGACAGGGTCACCAACTCCACTGGGGGAGGGGGCTCTCCTCTCCAAGGGGAGAGACCGAGTGGGCCAATAAAAGCCGCTTGATCTCAGCTACACTTTGGAAATCGATGAGCTATGATTGCAAACCCAGCCTGTGTGGGCAGCATGGTGAAGCTTAGCTAATCTTAGCTGTTTCTAGCCTGCTCTGGCCTCGCCATGGATCACCAGCGAAGCCCAGGGAAGCGTTATCGATCTCTTGACTAAAGTGTCCTAATGAAATACAAATCTGCTCTCATTTAGAGAGCCATCTGTCACAGCCATACAGGAAAAAAGCAACACGCAGAACAATAACCATAATTTAATTTTCGGGCCCTACCTTCTCCCCTCCATGAGTTGGGCTTCTGGTCTCCCTACTCAGCTCTGGGAAATCAATAACAGTTACTGTTTTAACTTTGTCAAAGACTGGCAGGGAAGAAAAAAAGTCATCAATAGCATCTTAAAGATATTTCCAATTATGTGTAAGTTACCTGCTACATGGGTTCTTGGCTGACTTGCCATGAGTTAAAAGCAATTTGGAAAAATTGGAATTAGTGCCAGTTTCATTCCAGGCTCCCTTCCTTGATTCGATTCAATTCAATAAAGCAAGCATTTATTAAGTCCTACTACGTGCCAGGAAGTGTTCAAGGCACTGAATATACACATCAATCAATCAATAAGCATTTATTAAACACTCATTCTGGTGCCAGGTATAGTCGTAGGCACAGCAGAAGCAAAGACCCAGATGCAACAGTTCCTGCCCTCAAGGAGCTTACATTCTCCTGAAGGGAAATAACATGTACAAGGTAAGTAAAAATAAAAGATATACAATAAAAAAAAGTTAAAAATAATTGTAGGATGCAGGGCAGTAATCCCTGGGGGAGCCAGGGAGGACCTCTTGTAGGAGATGCCACCTAAGTTTAGCCTTTAATGAAGCTTGGAATTCCAAGAAGCAGAAGTGGAAAGGAGAGGTATTCCAGGAACAGGGTCTGTGCAAAGGTATGGAGATGAGAGATTGCAAGTCCATGAGGAGAATAGCAGGTACCTATGTTTGGGTTGGAATGTTGAGTGCAGGAAGGGAAAGGAATATAGACAGTAAGTGGGCAAATGAGTCAGAGCCGGATCATGAAGTTTACCATTTTGTGGGTTTACCATTTCCAACAGAGGAATTGGTGTCTCATTCTAGAGACAATAGGGAAGCTCTGATGCTTCTTGAGAAGGCAATCGACAGTCAGAATTGCTCCTTGGTCTCTAAAATACACTTTTAAAATATCTTTAAATGCTTCTAAAACTGTCTTTAATTTAAATACTTAAAACTTTTGAGTTGCAGCCTATCCCACCAATTTTTGCATGTACGAGCTCCGGAAATCTAGGAGTAAAACTGTTAATATCAAGAAGAAGAAAAAAAGAGTTGAGTAGCCCCCAGGAAGGAGGAGTTTATGGGGAGGAGGCCTGGCAGCTGACTTCCAGGATATGGAAGAGGGAAAAGACTTGTTTCTTTTGGCTTCAGAGGACAAAGCCAAGAGCACTAGCTGGAAGTTCCCAAGGAACCAAAGTCACGATCAAAGCTGGCCATGAGGGATCCTCTTTCTTGGAGAATGAGAGGCTAGACAGTGATGCAGCTGTGGGTTGTACTAGATGGCTGTTGGGCTCCTTTCTGACTCCCAAATTCTGTGATTCTGTAAGATAGATTCCAGAAAAGAATAAAATATAATGTGAGCAAAGAATTCAGGGGGATGGACTCTCCTTGAGAGTAGGCATTGTTTATTTCCCTTTACCTGTTTACTTCCTCCTGGGGCCATCTGCAGTCCTCTTGATCTGTCTCTGGCCACTGGACTCAGATGGCTCTGGAGGAGAAAGTGAGGCTGGTGACTTTGCACAGCCCTTCCTCACTGTAATTCAATTCACTCTCATGCCAAGTCACCACCTCCCTGATGTCATGGTCCTCCTTGAGAATGAAGGACAAGCAACAATAACATGTTTATCCCAATGACTAGCTTTGTGCCTGGCCCATATTAAATAATAAATGCTTTTTGAATGAATGAATAGAGTTATGAAGTAAGAGGATCAGGAAAAATGGCTAGTCACATTTAGGACTAGCTTCTTCTATTCTTCCCTTGAAGCTTGCTCATTAGCCCCTTTCTCACCCCACCTTCCACCAAGCTGTTAGAAAACCCCTTATTTCCCTTATTTTCTGCAGCTGCAAGTGTATTTCTAGCCTTAGCACGGATCTTATCTTTATCTCCAATTTCAAATTCAATATACATCATTCAGAACCTATTATGTACAGTGCACCTTGATAATGGAGATGTGTGTGTGTGTGTGTGTGTGTTGTGTAGGGAGCTGAAAGGTACTCTGCATCCATGATTTCATTACTGAAGGGAATTCCCAGTGTAGAGTTCCACAGTGAACCAATCAACAAACATTCACTGAGCTTTTGCTATGTGCCAAGTACTGTGCAAAGCAGTGAGGGTTCTAGGACAAAGCAAAGGCAGTATCTGCCCTCAAAGAGCTTACATTGTATGGTAAGGTTGAGAACTTCTCTTCAACTTGTGTTTTTTAAGTGTTGCTTGAGGGGCAGCTAGGTGGCACAGTGAATAGAGCACTGACCCCGGAGTCAGGAGGATCTGAGTTCAAATCTGGCCTCAGACACTTGACACTTACTAGCTGTGTGGCCTTGGGCAAGTCACTTAACCCCAATTGCCCTGCCTTCCCCCCTCCAGAAAAAAAAAGTTGCCTGAGGGGTGTTGAGAATCTCAGTGATTTACCCATGGTCACATAGCTAGCATGTACAGGAGACAGGATTTGAACATAGGTCTTTGAAGATTACTTCCAGGCTGACCTACCCTCAAACCATGATGTTATTACACCCCTCCCAGAAAAGATGCAAAGATTAAATAGAATGTGACTCTGGCTTCACGGAGCTCCATGGAGCTCCCAATGACTCATAGAACCGGGACCACAGAAGACATCTTGTTCAACACATACCTGAGCAGAAATAACCTCTACAGTAACCACTCAGAGTGGGCATTCATTCCATCCTTGGGATTGTAGTACATAAGAGCAAAGGTATTGTATTCATCTCTGGGTGTCACATTTTAGGATGGACAAGAGATCTGGAGGTGATCTCGAGAAGGGTGACCAAGGTGGTGAAGAGTTATGATTTCACGACTTGTGAGGATCAGTTGAAAGACCTTGGGATGTTTGGTCTGAAGAAGAGAAGAATTGAGCAGGGGAGGGGGGAAGGATATGATAACTCTCCTTAAGAGCATCCATCCATCATGTGGAGAAGGGATTAAACTTCCTAATCTTGGTCCGAAAGGGTCAAGTGAGGATTGATGGCTGGACATTTCAGAGCCATATTTAACTATGATGGTATCAGGAAACATTTCCTAATATTGAATTGGTTAGCTAAGGATGTAGTAGGTTGGGAACTGGATGGCCACTCATCATGTATGTTTTAGGGGGATACTTCTCCAACTATGGGTCAGACTAGCTGGACTCTAGGGTTCCTTTAACTTTGAGCTTCTGTGATTCTGTGACCTTAGAAATCATGGAGTTCAACCTGCTTCTTGTAGATGAGGAAACAGAGGCTTAGATGAAATGCTTTGCCCACAGTCACATGACCAATTCTCAGAGAGGGTGAGTTAGTAGCTCTGCCTCTTGGCAACACAATGAGTAAATAGGGTCTCCTCACTGAGTAGGCAGAGGGCCTTACCAAGTTCCTTAGCCCAATGTAAGTTATTTATGAATACCCATCTATGGGAACCCTTCCTTCTCTTCCTCCTCCCACCCCCTTCCCCAGTTCAGATCTATACAAACTTTGGTGTATCTGGTCTGGTGGCTTCTCCTTGGAACACTGACCCTTTGCCACACAGGGATGGTCCCAAGTGCTTCCATGAGACATTAGACACCTGGAGAAGGTACCTGAAAACCTACACCATCCCCTTCCTGCATCACAGCCAGTTACTTTACCAATGACAAGAAAGAGACATACATCCATATATCAGGAAAATAACTCCCCAAGAAACATGGATAATATGATAACACACTTTCCAACTTCTAAGGGCTTAACTGAGTCTTACTCTCACTCTGTAAACAATTAAAGCCACTAAAAGATACTAAGGTCAGTCATTCAGACTAATTTAATCTACAGGCACTGATAACAGCTCTTCTTCTTCCTTAAGTATTTTCACCATCCTCCAGAGCCCTTCTCATTCTGGAAGATTTCTCTACAGCCTCCATTTTGAAAAAGTACCCAAGTCAGCCATTCTCACTCCTTCAACACACTCCGGGCTCTGTTTCTAACTCTAGACTTTACTATGTCACTACAGCTTTCTTATCCTAAAACATGTCTCTTTCCACATGGTCTTCTCACCCTGGAAGATCCCGCTGTCCCTGGGGCCCCTTCCTGTCCCAGTGGATCACATTTTAAGGCTTTAGTTATGTCCAGGGGAAGGAGACAGGATTGTTTAACTTAGAGAATAGAAGACATTGGGAGGTACGTGATAGCTTTTTCCAAATATTTGAAAAGCTATCACCTAAAAGAGAAATTAGACTTCCAAACCAAGCCAATCCAATCCAATCTAATCCAATACATTCCAAGCCAATGAATATTTATTAAGCCGCTACTCTATGCAAGGCATCATTCTAGGGGCTGAGGATGCAAAGACAAAAATAAAATAGTCTCTGTACTCAAGAAGGTTACAATCTCTTCAGGAAATTCGATATGTAAGCAATAAGGGTATATAAATAATAATTTAAAGAGGGAGATCAGGAAAGGCGAATCATCTCTGTGTTTGGCTCCAAAGGGCAGAACTTGCAACTCTGGGGAGAAATTGCAAAAATGTAAATGTAGATAGTATTGATGTCAGGAAAACCACTTCAAAAACTACAGCCATCCAACAGTGGCATGGGCTACTTGGAAGGTACTGAATTTCCCTTCCTGGTGGTCTCTAGCAAAGGTTGCATGACCACTTACCAGCTATATTTACAGAGAAGATTCTTGTTCATCTATTGGCCAGACTACATGACTTCTTCAAACCCTAAGATTCTGTGATTCAAGAGAATATTCACTCTGAATGTCTGACTATGCATAAAGTGGTCCTTGTGTGGAATTCAGGAAGGTCAGGCTATCCTTCCAACCCTGCTGGAAGCATTGCCCAGAGCAGATGTATGTTGCATGCAACAATAACCTCCTGCCAGACCCCAATCCAAAGCTCTATCACCAATTCTAGGACATTGAGAACATTTTTAGTGGAGGTTATATTCATGTATAGAGTGCCCTTATAGAGACAATGCCCATATGTAGAATGTAGTCCAGGAGTCTAGGGCAGCTGGGTGGTGTAGTGGATAGAACAGTCAGGCCTGGTATTAGGACAACTTTAGTTCAAATCTGACCTAAGATATTTATTAACTGTGTGACCCTGGGCAAGTCACTTAACCTCTGATTGCCTCAGTTTCCATAACTGTAAAAAATGGGAATTATCATAACACTTACCTCCCAGAGTTGTTGTGAAGATCAAATGAGATATCTGTAAAATGTTTAGCTCAGTGTTGGCACATTGTACATTTAGCTTAGTCCAGGGGCAGCAATTCTGAGCCCCTGAATCTAGGCTCATTCTTCTACTGACTGTGTTGGTGGCTTTCTTTTTTTCCAATTTATTTATTTATTTTTAGTTTTCAACATTCATTTCCACAAGATTTTGAGTTACAAATTTTCTCCCAGTCTTTCCCCTACCCCACCCCAAAATAGAGAGTCTGTTGAATACCCCTTCCCCCAATCTGTTCTCTCTTATATCCTCCCCCATTTCCCCTAACTTTCTAGTAGGGCAAGATGGATTTCTGTACTTCAGTGCCTGTATATCTTATTTACCAGTTGAATGTAAAAAAAAAAAAAAACATTTTTTTTAAACATTTGTTTTTTAAAACTTTGAATTCCAGGTTCTTTCCCTTCTTCCCTGTTGGCTTTCTGGACTTGAAAACCATACACTTTCTATGCCTAGATCACAATGGGACTTCCCCCAGTGCCTGGGGCCTCCTCTCTCAGGAATATCCCTCTACAGGGTCTGTCTCCTTCTCCCATTGGTGAATTCCTCCTGGAGCCTACATTTCATGGGAGGGCCAGACCAGCCTGCCATCATTCTCCTGATGGTACCTCCATCTTCCTCTCCCACACCCTGCTTTTTGGCTCCCTTTGTGTCTCATCTCCTTCCACTAGAATGTTGGCTCCTTAAGAGCAGAAACTGGCTTTCTTTTTGCTTCCGTTTTTATCACCATGGCTCTGTGCAGTGCCCAGCACAGAGTAAGCACGGAAGATGCTTCTTTTATTCCTTCCCTCCCTCCCTGGGTCATAGAATTAGAGCCACAAAGGTTCTTGGAGATCATCTGAGGGGCTCTGTTCCTTAGTGGTTAGGGTACCAGACTTTAAGTCAGCACACCTGGGTTCAAATCTGGTCCTTTATACTCATCACTGGTCTGCATTTGGGCAAGTCACTAAAGCCTTAGTTTCTTTATCTATAAAATGGGTGCACAAATAGCCTAATCACAGCCTAGATCTAATTCACAGAGTTGCGGAGATCAAATGAGACGATATCTGTGTAGGGTTCTGAAAGTGCAAAATAAATATGAGCTACTACCAGCATCCTTGCTGTCATCATCATCATCATCATCATCGATTATTATTATATCTACCTAAACCCCCTCAGAGGGAGACCAGGGCAATGAAGCAGCCTGACCAGGCATAGAACTCCAAGTAAGTGGTAGATGGAGAGTTTTGACATTGTTCACCCAGGTTAAGGTCCAGGCTCCCCTCTGGCCACTATGATGCCCTCATTGACACTGTCAGAGACCACAGGCATTTTGGTAAAGAATGGCAATCTTCCACCTCCTCTTTTTTTCCAATACTGTTCTTCATGTTACAAAAGGATCTCAGTTTCCTTCCAATTAGCAATTAGAAGGTTTCACTTCCCTAAGTCTGAGCTCCTTGAGAGCAGGGACCGTGCCTTATTTCTCTTTGTATCTCCTTCTGCCTGGCAAGTGTTTAGCTGATGTTTGTGGAAGGCACATACTGCTGATAATGGGCTCATTAGCTTTGCCAAATCTTTCCTTGGGGGTGCACAGGCTGGTGCACAAACAGCAGGGCCTCCTTCAGCCTGCCCCTCCAACCTAATACAGAAGCATTCTGTGAAGGTACTTGTTATTCAGTAAACTCCAGCTGTTTCCTAATACCTCTGAGTACAAATACAAGTTCCCCCAATTTGTCATTTAAAGCATTTTATAACTTAGTCCCAACATACCTTTCCAGTCTATTTACACACTATTGCTCTAACCACCTAGCTGCCCAGAGCTAAGGAGCTCAGGGCAGCTGGATGGCACAGTGCATAGCAGTCTGGGCCTGAAGTCAGGAAGACCTGAGTTCAAAAAGGGCCTCAGGCAACTACTAGCTGTGTGACCCTGGACAAGTCACTTCACCATGTTTACCTCAGTTTCCTCATCTGTCAAATGAGTTGGAGAAAAAAATAGCAAACTGCTCCAGTATATTTGCCAAGAAAAGCCCATGGACAGTATTGGCATATTATGGTCCATGGAGTCATGAAGAGTCAGACACAGCTGAATGAGAGAAGCATACTCTATAGTTCATTTATGCTAACCTTCTTGCTCTTTCTTACACACAATTCTCCATCTCCCATCTCCAGGCCTTTGCATTGGCTGTCCCTCATGCCTCCATGCTCTCCCCACTTCCTCTTGGAACCCACATTTCTATCAAGATTCAAATCAAATGCCACTCCTACAAGAATACTTCCCTGTACCTTGCCCCCAGGTGCTAGTGCCCTCCCTCAGAAATCTACATAAGTATTTTGAGTATATAGTAAGGTATAGCATACAGAAAGCTGGCCTTGAAGGCAAGAAGACCTGGGTTCAAGTCTAGACTCTGACATATACTGACTGTGTGACCCTGGGAGAGTCATCTGAACTCTAAGCACTCTAAGAAAATTCCTAAGATTATAATTTTTAAAGAAGGTCATGACCTGCATTGGTAATAGGCATTTACTCGATCAAAAGTTCTTTATACCAATGAGCTCACAAATCTAGTCTCTATCCCAATATTTTTATTCAATAGTGGCCATCCTATATAGGAGGCAAAGCAATTGGCATGGCCTCTGGCCACTACTGGAAATAATGTTTTGTCTGCAGCACTTCCTATGGAAGGCTGAGCCTGCATACTGACTACTTCTGGGGGCCCATAGGCTAAGCAGAAGTGGCCAGGTCCCCAGGCCCATTGTCAAGAATACTTCAAGACCTGACCACTGTTATAGTGTATGCTTCGGTGTACACATTATCTCCCTTATTAGAATATCAGCCCCTTAAAGGCAAGGGATATCATACTTCTGTCTCTTTATCCCAGTGTTTAGCACAATGCCTAAAATATGGTAGGTGCTTAGTAAATGCTGACTGATTGATCAAGTAGAAGAGTAGTAAATTATGATTCTCCCACAACCTTGGAGAATAATTAGTCATGACATGTATTCTCTGCCCTGTATGCCTTGTCTATTGGACCATAGACAGTCAGTAGTGGTAGTTAAAATGGGTCATTGGAGACATAAAATCCGATCCAGAGACAAGAAGGTAATCAATGGAAGATGGTCTTCTAGATCTATGATGGCCTTTATGAATACCAGGTCATGTCCTTCAGTCTGGACAATGCTCATGAAGGCTTTCAGAGACTCATGAACTTATTATTTCAAGACCAAATGAACCCCTAGATGGTGGTCTATCTCAATGTTATCCTCATCAACTCTGGGGAAACGTCTCATAAATTAGAATCAGCCTGGGCCAACCTCCAACACCTAGACCAAGAATGGCTACTTTCCAAGTTGGATAAAGGCCATTCTGAGAAGGATGTGATGAAATTTCTGGGGCATTTAGTAAGCTAGTGGGGAGTGGCTTTCTATCAGTGTAAGATATAGCCGAGACTGAAGCGAACCACCATATTGACAAGAAACCTGCAGTGATGCCTTGACTTTGTAAAATATTACTATCATTTCATTCTCATGCTTTCCATTTGACCTTGGCAATTCTGATGGTGGGAGAGAGGATAGAGTATTCATTTACCTATTCTATTTTCATCTCTCTTGACTGATGGAAACAGTTCATCGTTGAGATGATGGGG
The DNA here is from genome assembly GCF_028583685.1 of Petaurus breviceps papuanus. NCBI lineage: Eukaryota > Metazoa > Chordata > Mammalia > Diprotodontia > Petauridae > Petaurus > Petaurus breviceps. The sequence continues at coordinate 2,112,864 of NW_027187400.1, forward strand.
AACATTCCCTCACAGGTCACATTACTCTTTCTAATCATTGCATGGGCTTTTTATATAATTGTCTCCTAGTTTTCCTGCTACATATGGGGATTATACTAGAATTCCTCACAATCCAAGCTGCATATGAGTTACAGAAGCAGTACCTAAAGGAACTATGGAGTTCAATCACACACACTGAAGATAAGAATCTGGAACAGCAATCTTTGGACACTCAATGGATCAACCCGTATAATTGGTTCCACCTACAAACCATGAACTTTGTTAAAATTCAGTCTCAATAGGAGCAACTAGATCTGACCCACTGGCACCAGTAGAAGATGCTTAAGCCCATGCCCAGTTGTCTTCCTTGCATGCTGGCACAATGCCCTCACTCAAAAGAGGACTAGCCCCCCTGAACCTATACTCTTGCTCGATTTAAGTATTTCGAATATATACTAAGGTATAGCAGACAGAAAGATGGCCTTGAAGGCAAGAAGACCTAGGCTCAAGTCTAGATTCTGACACATACTGACTGTGTGACCCTGGGAGAGTCGCCTGAACTCTAAGCGCTCTAAGCAAATCTCTAAGATTATAATTTGCAGAGAAGGTCACGACCTGCATTGGTAATAGGTATTTCCTTGCGCAAAAGTTCTCTATACTACTCCTTCCACCCTTTTCCACAATAAGGGTCAGTTGGCAGCAAGCCATGTTAGCATATTCAAAATATCAACCATAGTCAACTGGGACTTTTAGTTGTTATGAGCATAATATGACATCTCAAAGATGTATGTTTATTCTTATGAGGTATAAGTTTTAGTCAAGAACCCCATGGAGAAGTCAAAAATATTGTTGCAATGTCTACTGACTCCCATCTTTAGGCAGTAGTAATACAAGACTGAATTACCGTCCCATTTCCTGTCATTTCTACAACATGATGTCATTTTCAAATAAGATCATTCATGTGAAGTACTTTGCAAACTTTTAAGCTCTATCTAAATATGAGTTATTTTTATTGTTTTTTTTTTTTTCCTGGTGTTGGGATAAGTCCTGACCAAGAGGGATCGCTTTCTTTTTTGTGCTGGACCTCTCACGTTTGCCAAGGTAGTCCATTTGAAATGAACATTTGAAAAATATATTTTATTTATTTCATTAAATATTTTTCAATTATATGTAAATTTTTAAACATTGTTTTAAAATTTTGAGTTCTAAAATCTCCTCTTCCCTCCCATCCTTCTCCCATCCCTTGAAAAGGCAAGCAATAAAATATTAATTATACATATGGAGTCATGCAAAATATATCTATATCAGCCATATTGCAAATAAATACACATACATGCACCAAGAAAAATAAAGGAAGAAAAGTAAGCTTCAGTCTGCACTAAGTTCTCTCTCTGGGGGTAGATAGCATTTTTCATCCTGGGTCCTGTCTTGGATCACTGTCTTGATCAGAATAGTTAAGTCCCTCACAATTGATCATTGTTACAATACTGCTGTTACTGTGTACAATGTTCTCCTGGTTCTGCTTGTTTCACTTTGTATCAGTTCATTTAAGTCTTCCCAGGTTTTTCTGAGACTATCCCGTTCGTTACTTTTTATAGCACAATGGTATTACATCACTATCACATATCACAAGTTGTTCAGTCAGTCCTCAATTGATGGACATCACCTCAATTACCAATTCTTTGCCACAACAAAAGATTTGCTATAAATATTTTTGTACAAATAGGTACTTTTCCCTTTTCTTTGATCTCTTTGGGATACAGATCGAGTCCTCTCAAAATGAATATTGTGCTCCACAGTCTTCTCTCTCTCACATAATCTTCAACTGGGGGTCTCTAGCTCATCTCTCACTCAAGAGTAGCTATTTGAAGTCTTCCAAGTAAAGATCAACCTTTCTATGGTTTATAACTCTAGTCCAATGAGCAAAGAGAGCACAAATGGGGTCATTAATAGTGCTTCATGTGTCTATATCATCTTCCTATCATCAAAATAACTGGGCAAACCTACTGCCATGGTGGAATTATATTAGAATGATGATATCCACTTATGTACCCCTACACTACCCTCTTTTCATTAAAACTAGTTTTTCATTGCACTATCTATCTATCTATCTATCTATCTATCTATCTATCTATCTATCTATCCACCTATGACTAAAGACTGTCATTTTAATAAGAGAATCATAGATTTAGAGTTGGGATAGGTCTTCAAGGCAGGCTATGGAGTCCAGGTCATTCATTTTACAGATGAGAAACTAAGGCAGATTGGTTAAGAAACTTATAGGCAGAGTTTGAACTTAGGCCTTCCTGACTCGAAGTTGAGAATTCTATCCACTATACAACTTAGCTATAAATTTGGTGGTTTGCAGACAAACTTGCCACTGAAGATAAAGTGTCATACAAATGAAAGACTGGTCACCATGATACACTGAGAGAGTATTTTGACATAAAAGAACGATTTTAGCTTTCCTTTAATAGTCTACAAATTCTTAGACTTTCCAAGAAAATGATCAATAAAATAATTGACCCTTTCTCTGTCACTAAGGTGGTGAGCCTCATGGCCTTCCATGTGGGAATACCCTCCTCATTATGCATCTGACCTGTGAAAACCAAAAAAATGAAATCAATTAAATCCTCACCTGCTCCTATAATTATGGACTGCTTAAATATTAGAGGGGTCTATTCAGTAGAGGAATACATAGTCCAGGAGATCTTAGATTTATAGAAGTGACAGGATCTACTCTAGAAACTAGTTTATTGGTATGATTATAGACCCATGGAGGGAACATGGAAGCTCACACTCAGCAAGCACATAGTCTAGCCAACTCAACAAAGACTTATGTTTGTTTCTGGACTCGATCTTAGAGATTCACAGACAATTCACAGATCTTACATTCTACTGGGGGAATAAAATATATGTGAACCACATAATCTCTTTGGACCTCAGTTTCCTCCTCTATAAAATGATGGTATTATATTAGATGACCCCTAAGGACCCTTTAAGCTCTGGATCTATGATTCTACTGGTTTATATGCTCAGAGAAATAAGTAGAAGTTAATTTGAGGAGGGGGAAATTACTAACGGGGGAGGGTGAGTAGGAGAGAGGGATCAAGAAAGGCTTCCCGTGGGAGTTGACTCTTGAGTTAAACCTTGATAAGAGGCACAACTGGGGAAGGAAGCATGGAGGACAGACAGCAAAATGCACAAAGATAGGAAATGGAGTACCATGTCCAGACCACAGCTAGGAAGCCATATTGGCTTGAATATGGACTGCATGGTGGTTAATAACACAAGTCTGAAAAGGAAGGGGGAAACCAGACTGTAAAGTGCTCTTAATGCCAGGCTGTGGAGTTTATGCTTCACCTTTCTCCCGTCGGCATCTCCTGCATTTGGGGTTTAGGTAGATAAATTTGACAGCTGGGTGGAGGGTGAGTTAAGATGGTAGAGTCAGAGAGTGAATCCACAGTGAGATGAGACGTAGCAAAGTAGGGTTATGGCTAGTAGGCTATAACCATAAGGGAATGTGGTGTTTGGGGGAGACATTATGTGGACCAGATGACATCTTGGATATACCTAGAACATTGGATTTGTTGTCAGGGGCACTGGGTTCAAACCCCATTGGTACCACTTACTGCCTGTATAACCTTGGACAAATCACCTTACATCTTTGGGTCTTGGCCTTCTGACTTTTAAAATGGATAGACTGAATAAAATGTGTCCAAGATCCCTCCCCACTCCACCCCTATGATCTTTTGAGGCTGACCCATTTGCCTTTGTGGAGTGTTTGTCCTGGCAGACTGCAGGCTGTCTGACTCCCTAGCTCTGGAGTCAACGTTAACAAGCTTCATTCCTGCTGCTGACCTCTTTTCTCACTATTGAATCCAGCATTCTGGTGAACTTGGCTTGGCACAGCAGGGTGGCTGACCAGCATGCTCTGAATATGACTGGGGCAGCTCCTGTCTGCTCTGCAGGGGACTCCTTCTGTCAATCCATGTTGATTGCTACCTGCCCAGTAATCACTAGTGTGTATTGGCTGCATCTCCATAGGCCCAGGCCTGGGGACTGAACAGGGGCAAGGACTACAGATTCTCCAAGGATAGGTGGACTTGAGAAACTCTAAAGTCCTTGAAGCAAATTATAAATATAAAGTAATTTATAAAGTATATTTTATATACATAGATGTGTATGAACAAATACAAATGATGTATATATTTTGTGTAAATGTATACACACACGTAAATATAAACAATAAACTTGTATATATAACAGACACAAATATACAACTATATATCTACATATGAATAGATACACATGTATATTTTATCATATATTTATATACCTCTCCACATATACAAGCATGTATACATAAATGTGCATATATACACATACAATACACATATAAATATACATACATGAGAAAGAGAGAGAGAGAGCAAGCACACTAAGTGACTCAGTGGATGGAACATCAGGTCTAGAGACAGGAAGACCTGAGTTCAAATCCGGTCTCAGATACTTATTAGCTGTGTGACCCTGGGCAAGTCACTTAACCCTGTTTGCCTTGGTTCCCTCGTCTATAAAATGAGCTGAAGAGGGAAATGGCAAAGCACTCTAGCATCTTTACCAAGAAAACCCCAAATGGGATCATGAAGAGTCAGACATGAAACGACTGAACAACAACAACAACAATATATGTGTGTACATAAATAAATAAATAAATAAATAAATATACACACACACACACATATATATATATATATATATCCATCTTTGTGTATATATGGACTTGGACTTGAGGACCTCTAAAGTTTTCTAAGTAAATTATGAATAAAAATAAAAGTGATTTATAAACAAAGTAAATGATACATATGTATGCATGTATATGAAAGCATATATATCAATATGTATATGCACATGTGTTTATATACACACATGTATCTATATAGATATCTATGTGTGTATGCATGTATGCACATACACATATACATGTAAATATATATATATATATATATATAATATATACAGTAACATACACGTATCCATAGCAAAAGATAAAGGATGGATGGATGGATGGATGGATGGATGGATGGATGGATGGATGGATGGATGGATAGTAGGTGGGCAGATAGATAGACAGATGCGCACCAGACCCGTGATGTCATTGGTATTTCCCTGTACCAGGGCTAATTAGCACCCGTTCTGAAGCTTACACTTTTACAGTTTCCTTGGGGCATAGGAGAGGTTAAGGAAGGGGAAGAGTATGGCATACTAAAGATACAAGATGGAAGACAGGTTGAGCTCTGAGATGATGCTAGTCACCTCAGGATGACACAGAAGTCCCATGACCTTAGATCAAAGATTCAGCCTTAAACTATCCTCATTGGATAGGTTTTACTTTTTTTAAAAATTTAAAGGAGAATGGACTATATTACATTAAAGGTTAATGAGTCTCTCTTGAGCTCCTGTCTACCCACTTTTAACATCTGTCTCCCAACTTCTTTCTTTTTAACATATGCAAAGGGGGTGGCTGCTTTTTCAAATATCTATGATTTCTTGAGTTGCCCTGCCTCCCCAACCAATGACAAGTGGGTGCATCAGCTCTCTTGGTAAAGCACAGGGCAATGCTCCCTTCTTCTCATCCTTCACCCTTCCCACCCCCCACTTTCTTATCTTTAATTTTCCCAGAGATCAAAGCCTTCAACCGACAACTCTCCTTCAACCTGGTTTCAGATGGGAATCTGATTTGGGAGCTGGCTGCTGGGTTCTGGCGCCCGCTGAGGAGTTAATCCCCTCAATGGTGAGAATGTTTCCATGGGGAAACTTTTCAGACTTGGGGGTGTGGGGGAGGGGCAAGGGGACACAGCCAGTCAAAGAGGGCAGGGAATGGCTAAAGCGAGGGAAGATAAGATGATATCCACTAAAGCTCTGTTTACTCCCATTCTCTCTGAGCTACCTTTAAAAAGGATAAAATTATCCCTTAATCCCCTTTATCTCCTTCAATGCTTCTATAAAAGATCGTCTTGACATTTTAGGAGAGGGGAAAAGAAGGTAAGAAAACATAACATTCAGTGGAAATTGTCAGGCAGAAGAATTTCAGTGAACTTGGCATTCAGCACTTCTTTAATATTAAAGAAAATAAATCTGGGTGAGGCAAGAAGGCTGGATTGACAGGCTCGCCCCCAACCCCCAGCCCTGGCATGGTATCTCATGGCAAGGGTCTGGGTGACATGCTTCTCATCCATCTTGCTCTATGGGGGTGATGCCAGTTACCTTGCATGCATGTCTCACGCTTGGGAAGAGCCCTGATTGACGGTGACAGGGGGGCCCTGCCCATCCTTCCCATTTTGCATTGATTACTGCTTTGCTTTTTAAAATCCAGCCTGCCTCTCTCCGGCTTGTTCCCCTCACCTTCCTTCTAAACACACCCTTTGGTCTGAATAAATATGCATCCTTCCTGCCCTCAGCCCCTTTATTTAACACCTTTCTCAGTTTTCAACAAACCCTGAGTGATGACTTATGAATTAGTTATGAAGAGTGATGCTGGAATGATGTCAAGCGAGGCTGGCCAGCTCAGTAACAGGGAAGAGGGAATTAACTGACTCAGATTCAAAGAATGTCACAGCAGGAAGAGCCTTTAAACATAGAACGTTGGGACAAAGCATGTCGAATGTTGGAGCTGGAAGGAACCTTACACATAGAATCTTGGGCACTGACTATGTAGAGACTTTAAACTTCGAAAGCTGGAACATAGAATGAAGAATGGCGGGGCTGAAAGGGGCTTTCAAACAGAAAGGGTCAGAGATGAAAGGGTCTTAATACAGAATGTCGGGGTTGGCAGGGACCCTTGGAACTTAGAATATCCGAAATTTTAAAGACCTTAGAACACAGAAAGTCAGGACTTGGCGAAACCTTATAATAGAGGAGAGAATGTTAGCCTATTGAGTCCAACTCTATAGTTTTTCTTTAAATGGGTAAACTGAGGGTCATCTAGAGAGATTAAGTGACTTGCCCAATGTCTCAAGGACAGCCAGATGGTGCCAGACTGCACAGAGTGCTGCTCCTGGAGTCAGGAAGACTTCCTGAGTTCAAATCTTGCCTAAGACACAGACTAAGCTTTGTGATCCTGGACAAGCCTCTTCACTCCATCTGCCTCAGTTTCCTCATATGTAAAATGAGTTGAAGAAGAAAATGGCAAACCACTCTAGTATCTCTGCTAAGAAAACCCCAAATGGAGTCATAAAGAATGGGACACAAATGAAAAATCACTTGAACAACACCCAAGTCTCAAAAAAGGTGAATGGAAGTGGAGAGACTAAAATCCCAGCATCCTGGCTCCAAATTGAGGCTCATTTTATTCACAATGCTGCCTCTCTTTGCCTTCCTATCAAATAATGACAAGAGTGCACCCTAAATTTAAAAATTGTGGGGGCTATCTCACTGTAATATGGATAATGGATTTTATGCTCTGACCTCCAGAGAGGTGATGGCACAGTGATTTGCAAAATGAGAATTCTCTTTACAACCTCTGTGGGAAGGGGGAAGGAAGCATGGCAGGAGACCAGTTTAAAGTAGCAAAAAGTAAAAACTATGAATTCAACTGGAAGAAATGTAGTACTATTACTTTTAACAATATATGGTAGCTTAATGATAGTGATTTTAACTGAATGAAGGACCAACTTTAAGGAACAGGTTTAAAAAATGGAATTAATATTTTAATTATTCTCCTATAACTTGAGCCTTCTGGAGTGTTTGTAAATCATTTGATCACTTAACTATGGCCAATAATCACTTATTCGATTTTATTTTTGCTGGAATTTGGATTAGCAAAATATGTTTCCTTCTAGATAATTGAGTAAGTGTAGTTTCAGTGTATTTGGAAAGGTAGGTCAATGTCCTCCACCACACAGTGCTCATGAGCTCTCTCTCTCTCTCTCTCTCTCTCTCTCTCTCTCTCTCTCTCTCTCCCTCCCTTCCTCCCTATAATTTATCCATCTGTGGGCAGCTAGGTGGCATAGTGGATACAGCACTGGGCTTGGAATTAGGAAGACTCATCTTCATGAATTCAAATCTATGATCTTACTAGCTGTATGATCCTAGACAAGTCACTATTTGCCTCAGTTTCTCATCTGTAAAATGAACTAGAGAAGGAAATGGTAAACCACTTCAATATCTTTGCCAAGAAAATCCCAGAATGGGGTCATGAAGAGTCAGATGGGACCAATACGACTCAGCAACAAACAAAAATCCTAGTATCTATGCATATATTTATCACTTCTCTATTTTGTCAATCAAAAATTAGTCTCAAGGCACGTTATGGCTTTGGAATGCCTTTCCTGTTGACTATAATCTCAGGGTTGCTCCTTTGACACTAAAAGCCTTAAGATCTGCTGATTCTTTCCCCCACCTTTCTCATCATTATCAGTACTGAAGAAAACTATAAAATTGACTGACTTTGGTATAGCAGAGATTCAATGATTTGCAAATTAGGAGACTTGAGTATTTTTTCCCTGTTATTAGTTCATTATATTTTTGGGCAAATTACTTCAACAGCAATAACACACAGTTATTAAATACCTACTATGAACAAATTACTGTGTTTGGTGCAGGGTAAGGTACATAATTTAGATAATAGGCTGTCCCTCCCCTAAAGAAGTCTATGTCCATGATAAGAATATAATTTAATTATTAAATAAATTATTTGAGCTCTGGGAGAGAAAGTTGTTTTTTTTAACCCTTAAGGATCAGAACAAGTTTCCTAGAGGAAATGACATTTAGTTAGCTTTTAAAGAATGGGAAGGCATTGAATTCATTTTGTGTAAAAACATATAAGTATGAAAGCACAATATTGACCAGCTTGGTTGGAATGTAGAATATGCAGAACAAGAATACCATTAGGTGATGCTACAAGAGAGGGTGATCTCAAGCTGAGGAGACCTTTGAATTCCACATGGTAAAGTATGCACTTTACATAAATAGGGAGCCATTGAGGTACTTTGACTAGATGAGTATCAGTGACAATAAACTCTACTCTCTATATATCTTGTGCACACCTAGTTATTTCCATATTTTCTTCCCTGTCACAGTGGGAGTTCTTTGAGGGCAGGGGCTCAACCTTCATCTATGTCCTCGGAACTTAGCATAGTGTTGGGTACAAGTAATCTTTTGATGGATTTTAAAAGTTTGTCTGGCAGTGTAATTAAAGGTTTATTTGGGAAATGGGAGAGTATGGAGTTGAAAAGTCCCATTAAGGTCTAATTTAATTAGTCTTGGTAGGTGGTTATGAGAGCCTGTACTAGGGAGACAGTAGTGGGAAGAGACAGAATTGGAGATATGGTACATAGATGGAATCAGTAGGATCTGGTACCTGGTTGTCTATGAAAAATAAATAAGGGACAAGAACCAAAGTTCATTCCAAGTTTAGAAACATGGGAGACTGACTGGGTGATGCTGGTGCTGTAGGCAGAGAAGTTGGAAAGATCGAATTGGGGGAGAAAGGTAAAGAGTCTGTTTGGGCACATGGTGAACGTAAAGTGACAGTAAGACATCCACACGAATGTGCCCTTTTAGGCAGATGAAAAAGGAAGGCTGGGGTTAGAGAAAGCACAGGAATAGGAATAAAGGGGGCATGGGCAGCAGTGCCAGGCCTCAAACCATATGATAATACAGCAACCATCACAGTAATGCAGTACTGGTTTAAAAAAAAAAACAGGGAAGCCGAGCAGATTAGATGAGTAAGACTTAGAAGCAATCAGAAACATAGCTCAGGGTTCAATGTACCCCAAATACAAGCTAATCAGGGAAAAACTTCCTACTCAGCAGGCATCATCAGAAAAACTAGAGAGCAGTTTGGCAGAAAAAATCTGTTTTGATCAGCATCTTACACCATATGTACATATGGTTATATCTACACACATACATAACAATGCATATGTATACATATATGCATACATATACATACACATATTTATTGTATATAAGTTTTTGGACAAATCACTTCAACAGTAATAAAAAATTTATTAAATATGTTCTATGAACAAAATACTGTGGTATGGGGAAGGTATTATTTATACACACACACACACACACACACACTCTTTGAGAACACTTTTTTCTTTGTATCTCCAGTGCCTAGAACAATACCTGACACATAGCAGCTTTACAGTAAATGTTTGCTAATTAGTTGATTGATTAGTTGGTGTAGCAGGATAATCTTGAAAATGGATCTACAGCTTAAATATAAAAGGTATAATGATAATAGTAATAATAAATCAGAGGAGAGCAGAGGGAAGTACCTTTTAAAACAACACTTGGGGAAGAATTCCATAACCCAAATAAAGAAGTGGGCCTAGTTCTATCGAGTGATCAAAGACAGAGAAAAGAAACACTTTTATTATATAGATAATAAAAATAAACTTTATTATACAAAATTCAAAAGCTTTTGCACAATTTCATTGTAGCTACAATAAAAAAAATTATGAAAATATCCGCATCAAATTTATCTTATAAAGGCCTGATTATATATGTGTAATATGAAAATGACACTGTATACATGTGTATATGTATATATTAGTTCACACATGCATGTTTTATATGTTCACATATGTGTATATATCTGTGTGTATATATCCATGTATATGTAGGTATGGATATATATGTATGTACATGTGCATGTATGTATCTATTGATATCCAGGACCAATTCTCTATACTTAAATATGAGTCCAAAGCATATGCAGGAAACTGTGATGGAAAAGAGGGGGCAGGTGAGATCTACAGAATTAAGCAGCTGATAGAATTGTAGAATCATAAATTTAGAGTCAGAAAATACCTTAGAGGTCATACAACTCCCTAGTATTAGGGGTAAAGAAATTGATATACATAGATCACTAAGTTCCTCAGAATGGCAAATCTGGTATTCTGCCAAAGTGGGATTCAGAACTAAGTCTTCTTAACTCCAAGTCCAATGCTCTAACCCCGGTACCATGCCCCCTAGCTTTGCCAGCTATTCAGACCAAGAAAAGTCCTGATTTATTATTAGACCTTTGATATTTCAGCTACATATCCCTTTTCAAGGGAAGTAGTCTAAAAGACCCAATAAAATAGCCCAAGGTAAATGTTTGCCAGTCTGGTAATACGATCCTGGGAGTTAGGAGAGCTGTGTTTTCATCTCACTTCTGACACTAACTCATTGTGTGCTTTGGACAAATCATTTCCCTTTCTGGGTTTCAGGATTCCTGTATCAAATGGGTGGGTTGGAACAGGTGGTCCCCAGAGCCACAGCTAGGAGTTTTTGTACCTAGGACAATTCCAGTTGCTGAATGAGGAGAAGGCAAGCCAAGAGGACAGTCCAGCTAAGAGGGAGAGGGAGAAGTAGAGGGAGAGAAAGAAGGAGATAGAGGGAGAGGAAGAGGGAGAAGAAGAGGGAAAAGGAGAGGAAGAGGGAAAGGGAGGAGGAGAGGGAGAGAGACGGAGACAGAGAGAATGGTACCATAGAGAGTCTCTAGAGAGAGAAAGTGTCTAGGATCTTAGCTTTTGAGCTGGAAAGGTGCTTAGAGACCATCAAATCTAAACTCTTTGTTTTACAGATGAGGAAACGGAATCAAAACCAGTTGAAGCAGCTTGCCTAGGATTCCATAGCCACAGAGACTGGGAAAGAAGGTCCCAAGAAAGGAGAGAGCCACAGCTCTGAGACCCTGGGAGAGGCCGCCCCAGAGCAGCGGGGCAGGATGGCGGAAGACCACAATAAGAGAGAGCAGCAGGAAGAAAGCTCAGCCCTTCCCTAGACATCAGCATTCTGAGACAAAGCTCTGCTTCCCATATGCTAGTTCCTGCTCCGATGATTTCCAAATTTCATGGTTCTAAGTTTGTTGTCGATATTGAGAATATTAAGTAAATAATTAAGTTAAAGTCACTTTGGGGGATGAGGGTGTGTGGAGTCAGAGTTGTATACAGCAGGTGTGCCTGTTCCCTAGAAGAGTGGAGCTCTTCCTTGACATTCCTGAGACCCTCACTCTCCACTCCACGCCCCACCCGAGGGTCATCTGCACAGAGCCTGGACTTTTTCTGAGAAGGACCGCTTTTACCTCCTGCTCATCGGGCGAAGAGGTAACTATGGCAACAGAGGTTTGGGTGAATCCACAGCCTTCACGCCAGAGGCCAGATGGAGATGCTCTTTGTTTTTGTAATAAGTAGCCTGGAGCCACTCATAGGCCCCCAGCTGGCCTGAGATCAAATCAGACTGGGCAGGACTGTCTGAGTCTGACAACTCCTCTGATCAGCCAGGACAGTCTCTGAAGGGATTGACCATGCAAGAAGTTTAAAAAAGCTGCCCCTCCCTTGGGGAAATGGGAAGATGCCTTAAGTGACTGAAATAATTGGCCTTTTGGATCAGAAGAGATAATTTTTATAAAGCACAGTGCCTGGTCATACAGTAGGCAGTCAATAAGTGCTTATTTACTTCCCTTTTCTCTTTCTTTTTGTAATTCACATCAAGTTTTTGCCTTTTGAGACATACAGGGCATGAAGGCTGGGTAGGACTCTGGGTAATTTGAGTTTCTGCCTAACTCAAGACTAACCTGAAAATCTTTTTCCTTTAATTTCAACTCTTTATTTTGAATATTTTCCCACAATGATTGTTCTTCTGCCTTCTTGCCTTCTGCTTTAGTAAGTAGAGTTGCTGTTTAGTCATTTTTAATCATGTCTGATTCTTTGTGATCCCCATTTGGGGTTTTCATGGCAAAGATACTGCACAGGCTTGTCATTTCCTTCTCCTGGTCATTTTATGAATGAAGAAACTGAGGCAAACAGGGTTAAGTGACTTGCCCAGGGTCACACAGCTAGTAAGTGTCGGAGAATGGATTTCAAATACCAAAGCAGTGAGTTCAAAAGCAATTATGCTACCTTCTAAAAAATCCACTTTTACTGAGTTAGCTAAAAGTAAGATTAATTACAATAAACTTTCATTGGATTCAAAAACAATGAAATGATTCTATTAAGCTATTTTGTTTTTTCAACTCAAAAATATTTTTTCATTACTTTCATTCTTTTTAATATCAGCATTTTCCAGCAATGCTTTAAAGCTATGAATTATAGATTACTATAGTCTAAGAAGAACCCAAGTTCTATGCTGTCCCAAGATCAATGGAAAGATGTGTATTGGGTACAAGAAGGTCACATCATTGTGACAAATGATGATGTTTGCATGAAGAGTAATATGAAAGACACAATCATGGGCCCAAATTTTACACCAGGTATACTCCTAGAGGGACAACATATTTAAACATAAAAATAATCTATAAAAAACTAGAATAAAAGAGAATAATGCATTTTTTTAATTTCTGGAGGAGACATGACTTTGTTTTCATTCAACAAACTAAAGGCATTCATAGGGGGATATTAGAATTTCTTGATTAAATTAAACTTGATTGATAAAATTAATCACTACTTTTAAAAGATCCATATAAAATTATATATTAAAAAGGGAAAAAAATAACACGCAGAAAAATACTTGTAGATGCGACAAATTTTAAAACTGTTTTCTAAAATAAATGAAGAATTGTTCATTTTCAAAGAAAACTCCCAGACCATAAATGGTCAAAGGATATAATTTCTAAAGAAGAAATACAAATTGACAACAATCACTTGGAAAAAGTTAAAACACAATAATTATCAAAGCGATGCAAGCTGAAGCAAATTTGAGATGCAACTTCACACCCATCATATTGGAAAAGAAAAAAAAAAGGCAACACAAATCTAGTGATCGGATTCTACAGAAACAGTCACACTCATTTGTAGCTGAAGGGATTGCAAAATGATAGAATCTTTTTGGAGAGAAACTGGCAGTAAAAGATACAAAAATAATCATACTCTTTGACCCAATAATTACATTGCTGAGAATATAGCAAAATAAAAAACAATAATTCGAAGATTTTCATAATAGCATTATTAATAACAGCAAAAAAACCCTGCAATTCTGGAGGCAACATAAATATACAATAGGAGAATAATTAAATAAGCTATAGCAAATGCATGAAATGGGAGAGTAAAATGCAATCAAGATCAGTAAGTATGAAATGTGGAGAGACATATAGAAAAAACCTTTATAAAATAATTCAAAGTGAGGAAAAGCAAAACCAAGAGAACAAAATAGACACTAACCATTGTTATAGGAAAGTCCAGTGTAAAGTACCCAGGAGTGGGTTTATACTCCTGTAGTTCCTGCTCCCGGGAAGGCTGAAGCTGGTGGATCGCCGTAAGTCTGGAATTCTATTAGGCTTTCACACTATGTATGGGGAATTTGGGGCTACCAGGCTGACTAAGGAGGAGCAAAGCAGCCCAGCTTGTAAATGGAGCAACTCAAAGCTTCCATACCTATCTGTAAGAGGTCACTGTGCTTCCAGATTGAGAGAGATGGAGAGACTGTTTCAAACAGTTATTATTGATATTGTTATCAACATTATTACTAATATTAATGTTGATATTATTGATAATAATAAGTACTTGTATAGCACTCTAAGGCTTACTTATATGTGTGTGTGTGTACGTAGGGAGGGAGGAAGAGAGAGGGAGAGGAAGAAGGAAAAGGAGAGGGAGAGACAGAGAGAGAGGGAGAGAGGGAGAGAGAGGGAGAGAGAGAGAGAGAGAGAGAGAGAGAGAGAGAGAGAGAGAGAGAGAGAGAGAGAGAGAGAGAGAGAGAGAGAGAGAGAGAGAGAGAGAGAGAAAGAGAGAGAGAGAGAGAGCGCTAGAGCTGTATTATAAATGATGGAAAAACAGCTAGGTTCAGAAGAGATGATAGAAAGTTAGGAATACAGAACAGGTGTAAGCTAGCAGTCTGGAATCAGGTATTTTGGAGTGGAGGAATATCCAATAGGTACCAGGGTCAGAGAAGATAATGGACTAGGAATCCAGGAAATCAGATAAAGCTTGAGGCTTATAGGGTTTAGAGGCAGAAGGGATTTCAGAGATCATTGAGTTTAATTGACTCTCTCTTTTATTTTTTCCAATGAGGAAGTTAAACCCCAGAAAGGTTAAGTAAATTGTTCAAGCTAACAGAAGTATTAAAAGGACTGAGCTGGGATTGAGAAGGTGTCAGAAATCTACATGTGCCATAGATCCAATGTTCAGTAACAGTCATCAAATATATATTAAGTGGCTAATATATTACTGCCCCGTTTTGGACCCAGGCTAGGTCCAGGTGTGAGGTCAGTAAGGAGTGATCAGGCATCCTCATTGACATCACTTGACTTCTCTTGGTCTCAGTTTCAGTTTCTGCCCAAGAGGCCCAAAGGTAAGAAATGTGCCTCAAACCAGTCTATAAACAAATAGTCCCAATTGACAGACTAGCTGCATCCTAAATCCAGTTCTGAAAACAATATACAAAGCACGCAGCTGAGATTGCCCAGAAGAAAAGAACAGCCAATTATTTCAGGTATCATGGATTCATTCATACACACTCATTGTTAATTAAGCTATCCACTCATTTAATTCATATTCTTAAGTTCTGGGCCCATTTGTGTCCCTGTGAGCTCAGACCACAGGGCATCAGAAGAAAGTGACCTTAAGAAAATGGTTCTTTAATCTGATCTGAAACCATCTGTCTCCAGCTGTGTGTGTATGTGAGGGAGGGGTAGTGGAGGGTACACTGGCATCCAGAGTCCCCCCTACATTCCTGCTTTGAAGGCTGAGAGCAGAATCAGCATGGACCAGTCTGCACCGTGGCTAACTCCTATAGGCAAAATTCCTTCTGGGGCTCCAAGCTGCCAGACCTTGTGCTGACTCTCTCCTTCCTGTATATAGTCTCAGGTACCCTGTTCGAGATTCAGCCACTTTACTCACCTTGTTGCACGTGCAACTGTTCTTCTGGCTTAATACTCCCATGTGAACTGCTCTGAGAGTTATCTTCACAGACCCAAGGGTTCATGTTGATACTCACACCTTCCCTAATGTGAGTGTCAAATAGTGTGATGTTTCCTTTTGCTGACATTCTCAGACTCTAGCAAGGGAAAGAAGTGGAGGTGTGGACTGGGGAGGAAGCAAGGATTTCTGACCCAGGAATTCAAACAGACCATGCTATGAAGATACTCAATTAAACTGACTGTAATTTGAGTTATTCAATTAAAAGTGATTTTTAAAAAGGCTGTGGTCTTTTATGTAAGAGAAGAGGCGACAATTCCCCGTTCCACCTAAGGCGAGACACCTGGCTTGCTTTTGCATCATAGATGCCTTCTCTAATACGAGTATCTAGGATATATTGTGACATTTTTTTTATTTATTCCAGGGGCAAATTAGGAACTTCAGCCAACTATAAGCCCTCTGCCTTCCATGGCTTGCTGTTTTTTTTTCCTTTTGCTGGCATTCTCAGACTCTGTCTAACACCATCAGGGTACATCAGTTTCAGAAACCCAGGAAACAGTTTGAGCAAAACAACACTGGAAAGTCCAGGCAAAATCAGGACAGTAGAGAGCAGTGTTAGGGGACAGGTACAGCCTACCAGCTGCTAATATAACCTTGACACTACACCAGCTCTCTTCCTCAGGCCCGGGCCATCTATATGTTGTTAGAAGGCAGAGCCAATCTCAATCTGATGGGAGCCAGAGGTTAATTAGAAGTCCTGACAACTAGGGGAGCCAATCCTAGCTTTACAAACTCCTAGAAAAGTAGATTCACCTGGCTTCCTCTCAGTCAACTCTCCTTCAGACGACAAACAATAGTGCTGACCACTTTAATGGAAATGTCTTTATTTCCCTGAGCTGGAGAGAGCAAGCAGGCGTTTCTCATTCTGCCATCGAGTCCATTTCCAAATCAATTTCACCTCCAGCTGTCATCCCAAGGCTGATGTTGGCTGTGATTAACCACTGGCTGTTTACTTACCAGTTACACTCTCCTTCCTCCCCAACCATCGGTCCTCTGCCATCCAGTGACTGTGGGTGAGTAGGGTATACCTGCCAGCCTTTATCGCCTTCCCTGACTCTTCCCTGTGGATTCACATTAGAAAGGGAAAGTTTTCTCCGTGGTAGAGGGAAGGTATTCTCTCCTAGAATGTCTTTTCAATCAACTTTTAATACTGCCTTATTTTGTTCAGACTTTCATACCTGAATGACCTTTCGAGGGCCAATTGCCTTCTGGACTCATATTCTTAGATTGGGGAGTGGATTATTTTCCTCAGCATCTGTCTGAGCTCAATCTGACGGGAGCATGCTGAGCCAGGAGAGAGAGCACGAAAGTGGGGGAGAGCAGAGGATGAGTTCTGCCAGCCTCCTCCAAAAGGACATTAGGGTGGGAGAGAAATGAATCAAGAGGCCATTTTCAGATTTTCCCAACATCTGTGTCTAAAACGTCATATATAGAGACATACATTTAGGGTCATAGATCATAGGCATAGAACTGGAAGGGGACCCTGAGGTCATCTAGTTCAAGCATCTCATTTTACAGGTGAAGAAATTGAGGCCCAGAAAGGTTGAGTGATTTACTTCAATGTCACAGAGAAAACCTCAAGTCATCTAGTCTAACCTTTTCATCATTTTACAGATTAGGAAATTGAATCACAGGGAAAGCACATGACTTGTCCAAGGACTTGCAGAAACAGAAGTGACATCGAAGTCATATTATCTACCTACCTCATTTTACAGATGAGGAAGGAGACTGAGGGTCAGAGAGGCCTTGACTTAATCAAGGTCACACAAGAAGAAACAGAATCATTACTTGAATCAAAGTCATTTGACTTCATTGCTTTTTCCCACTTTATTAATTGTGTGTCCCAAAGAATATGATGTAATGGAAAAACACCCTAGACCTGCATTTAAAGTGCCTGGGTTCAAATTCTTTCTATGGTTCTTGTCCCTTTTGTGTTTACATCTCACCACTCCATGATTGATGGTGGGTTTATGTGTCTCTTTAAGCCTAAAAGGGATCTAGAGAATCTAGCAACATACCTCCCTCAGTGCATTATTATGAGGGGATAGGAGATGGGAGAGAATGCCTTCCATCCCCCATCATGCTACCTTAAACCCTATGATAGATACAGACATGCTTGCCCATGGAACCCAACTGCCCATGATTCAGGGAAAAGAACATAAGCTCCTTGAAGGCAGGTCCTAAGCACTTATGACAGTGCCTTGCACAGAGAAGTCCCTTCATCATTGCTATTTGAATTGAATTGGATGGTGCTTCTTTTGAAAGGAGCCAGGGAAACATTCATAGGGCTTGCTGATAGCTCAGGCTCTAAGAGTTAGAGGCATAAGCATCAGGAGATGTCTTTGCACAACATCTGGATGATCAATTTTTGATACATGTCCACCCAGATGTTTATGCAGCCAAGAAATATGCTGCTACTAAAAATACCATAAAATAGCTTCAGATCCCAGAAACCTACTTACAAGAGAGAATTTGGTGCAGAGGCAACAGGAAGGTCTGAATTAGATATGAGGGAGAGGTGTCTGATCTTGAGTCTGTGTCGACATGATGCCTACTGGCTGGATGAAAAAAAGAATTCGTTCAAAAAAACCACTGAATGTTTTATCTACATGATACTACATGTCTGACTATTATGGAACCTCAAGATTTCTGACAAAATGCTTCTGCGTACATTCAGAGGTTTGACAGGGTATAGACACGATATTAAGAATCATGTTAAGAACCCTGGCAGGAGGGACCAGAGACAGGTGTGGAATCTTCTTCCCCAGAGACTGTCAATTAGGATTAATTTAGTCCTTCCTGGAGCCAAGGTAGTAAATGACGTGACTTCTTAAGGAGGACCTGAGGTATAAGAAGAGAGAGCCCTGGATTTGGAGGCAGATGGGACCTGGGCTCATATTCCATCTCTGTCACTAACTATGTGGCTATGAGAAAGTCACTAAATCCCCCTGGGCTTCAGTTTCTTCATGTGTAAAATCAGGATGATAATACCTGTAGTATCTAATTCATTGTATTATTTTGAAATCAAGAATATGGCCCCATGCTCAGGGGCTTTGCATTAGGCTTATGTGGACCACATTGAATCTTGGGAACTTTCCTCTAAAAATCTCTTTAGTTTCTGATGACACTCTATGTTTCCCATAGGAATATTAGAATTTAGATCAAAGAGGATAATGCATTTAGACCTAAAAGAGAACTTGGAGCCCATTTGATTCAATCTCCTCATTTTCTAAGTATGGAAATGAGGTCTAAGGAGGTGAAATAACTTGACCAAGGCCCTACAGGTGTAACAATGGAGACAGGATTGGAGTGTGAGTCTTCTCTTCAAGAACTAGTACTCTTCCCACCATGTTAGGCTGCCTCTATCATGTTCTAAGAGTTCTCAGTTCCTATGCAAGTACTCAGGCTGACAAAACATTAAATTTAGGACAGCTATTATTTAACCCAGAAACAACAAATACGAAGACAAAAATCAAATCACTCACATGTGGAACAGTCAAGAGAACTTCCTTTCCTTCTTTTTGATGGTCCCTTGACTTCCTCAGGGGTCTAACCAATCCTCTAGATTTAGGCTACTATTATGGGTCCCCATCTCTCCAGTCCAGTCTCACTGAGTGGATGAATATGGGCCTGCTAGAGAATTAAGCAACCTTCAGTCTAACAGTTTCAGACAAAGAGTAGATCTGGGCTACTTTCTCATGCAATCTGGGCCATTCCTTCCCCTTTGTGTCTCTATCCTCTTCCTCAGGAAGACCTCTTGGTAGTTTCTGGTGTCTCGTCCCTTAAAAGGATCTCTTTTCTTTTTTCTTATTCTGTTTTCTATATGATGCCAATTTCTCCATGCATCTGATTCCCAGAGATGCACATCCCATGTGCAGTCCTTTCTCCGGGGAATTTGGATAATGTCATTGTATAGCCTCTTTCCCTTGAGTGTTTCTCTATCTAACCTCAGTTTTAAAGGCCAGAGGCATTTATAGCTCAGCTTTGCCAGCTAACCCTGAACTTGAGTCAGTGGCTTGAGTTAAGTTAAGGCCTCATCCATAGTACAATGAAAACTCACAACAAAGGGAATTTATGTCATGTCTATGGAATTCATAGCTTGTCAAGCAGAGACAAATGGAAGGAGGGGAGCAAGGTATGAGATAATATAGGTGTAAATCTTAACAGGCTATATAAATGTCAGCTATTACTATTATTAAGGTCGGTTCTGACCCTTTGGAGTCATGGTTTTAAATTCTCTCTCCAGACAGAGCAAAGGACTGAAAATGACCAGGTTTGGAAACCTATCTGGACACCCTGGAGCCCTTGAAGCTATCCTGGGGGCAGGCGAGGTGGGAGGACACAGATTTTCATGACCTTCTGATGAGGCAGCTGGCCAGCCCATCACACAGCAGTGACTGTTTATTCAAGAAGGGGCAAGTGGGGTCAAAATGTTTGGGCTTATAACATTTCTATCAGGATGAGTTTTCTACCAAGGAGACCATCTTTAAAAGAGTATATTTACCAAGACCTCTCTAGGTGACCTAGACCTAAGGTAGGCAAAATGGGAAGCATGAGAGAAGAAAAACATGGTCTTTGCCTTGAGTGAGCTTAGAGCCTCTGGAGAAAGGAATACTCTGCTCTTCTTTGAGGGAAGGAAAAAATATAGCTGTTGGATCAGTACTAGATTATCTAACATTGCCACTAAACAGGTAAGTATGTTCTAGATGTCAGATTTTCCTTTTCAGAAATGGAAAGATCAGTCTAGTGATGAAGAAAGAGCAATGTATAAGGAGTCAAAGGGCCAAGGGACCAAAGGACCAATGTATAGGGAGTTAAAGGAACCATTTAATCATTGCTTTGCCACTAATTCTCTGTATGACCTGGGGAAAGTCTCTTCCCTTTTCCATATCTGATTAATTCAATGACCAACTATCATTCCAGAGGACTGGTGATCTAGTGATGCCCATCTCTTGTTAGAGAGGTGACAAACTCAAGATGTAGAAGTAAACATACATACAGCTTTGGACATGGCCTTTGTGGGAATTCATTTTGACTGTGCATATTTGTTACAAAGATTCTCTCTCCTCTCTGTCTGTTTCTCTGTGTGTCTCTGCCTCTGTGTCTCTGTCTCTGTCTATCTCTCTGTCTGTCTCTCTCTGTCTCCCCCCCACCCCCGACACCTGTGTCTCTCTCTCTCTCTCTCTTCTCTTTTAAATAGGTGGGAGGGCAAGAAAAAATTCTTTAATTAAAAAAAAACAATAAAATTTCAAGCTGTCTTGAAACTTCTACCCATCGCTGGTTCATTTACACCATGTAGTAAAGAAGGACAAGTCCAGCCCTGCCCTGCCCCTTTTCCATGATAGTTCTTCACACTGACAACTATCACATTCCCTTTCATCTCTCTCCCCTCTCAACCCATCTTTTCTTTTTCTGGATAAACATCCACAGTTACTCCAGTGGATCTTCATGTAGTCCCAAGTATTTTTTAAGTGTCTACTACTTATTAAGGACCAGGTTCTATACTAAGTGCTAGGGATTCACAGAAAGGTCAAACACAATCCCTACTCTCAAGGAGCTTCTTCTCTAATGGGGGAATTTCCAATCCTTCACCCTCTTGGCCACTCTTCTGGGCTCTAACCAGAATTGATTTTTTTTGGCCTCTGAATTCCTTCCAATTAAATTTAATTCAATTCAAATCAACAAAAATTTATTAGGCCCTCCTGATGCCTCTGGTTCTCTGTAGGGCTTTATTTATTGGGGTAGGTGGGAACAGAATGTTCCTGGCAGAGCAGGAGTAATGGGATGGATCATGGGGTTATTCCCAACCCACAATGAAGGAATTTACCAAGAATATCAGTACAAAATACCTTGCCTTGCAAGAGATGAAGTCTACTTCAAGGCCTGGAGAAGAATTAAGAAGGCTTTGCTACACCCATCCCATTCCCCCTTTCCCTCAGAAGTTATGTCTAGACAGCAAGCATTAGGAAAAGCTTCCCAGCATACAGTGAAGGGAGTTGGGTGTTGCAACCCAGATGAAGATCAGAAAAACCAAGGGCCAGATCTGAGGCTAATATCTGGTGAGTGGGATTAACTAAATTGTTGGGCAATTGGGAGGCTCAAGTCAAATCCCATGCCCAAGAATGGGTAGACAAGAACGGACATGGGGATAAGGATGGAAAATTAGCATGAACTGGAGAATCAGAAAGTCAAACCAAGTTAAAAGCCCAGAGCTTTTCAGCGAAAAACAGTTTTCTGAGATCACCAAGGGCTTGAGGGTTGCAGCTGCCTGCCCTTCCTTCTTAAAGGAGCCTAACTCTCAAACACTAGGATTACTGTTGTTTTTGTCATCCAGTCATTTCACTTGTGTTTGACTCTTTGTGACCCCTTTGGGAGTTTTCTTGGTAGAGATACTGGAGTAATTTGCCATTTCCTTATCCAGTTCATTTTACAGATGAGGAAACTGAGGCAACCAGGGTGAAGTGACTTGCCCAGAGTCACAAAGCTAGAAAGGGTCAGAGGTTGAATTTGAACTCAGGTTTGCATGACTCCAAGCTTGGTGCTCTATGCACTGTTAACTAGCTGCCCTAAGTTTGCAATACGAAGGTCTGAAAGACATTCTATTTTCTGCCCAGGGATGGCCACGTCCCACAGCTTCTCTGAGACCAGAATCACAGCCCACTGCCCATAAGCCTATTTCTTGCCTTCTTGCTTCAGGATGAAGAAAAGTCAAGCCTTCACTCAGTTTCTCTGAGAGCTCTGAAGACTGTGGAAACTGGGACACTGGACCTGCTATTCACAATGACACCTGCATTCTGGCCGCCTTCCTCTAAATTATTCACTGACAGAATTTCTCAATCAAAGGTCCTGCAAAGGCAGGGGAGATGTTTTCTACCTGTGCCTGACAGGAGAGTCACTAGGTTCCACCAACTTGGGGGAACGGGGAACATAATGAGAGCCTGAAGGCTCCCAGAAGCTTCTGGGAATGAGGTTTAAATAGAAACCATGGAGCTCTCAGAGAGTTATTTTTGGCTGATGTTCGGGATGCTAAACCAAGAGGCAAAGGGAGGAATTTGGAGCTATTCAATCCAAGAAACCTGTACTGAGCACCTGTACTAAGCAGGGCTACATGCTGAACAGATGCAGTTGATTAGAATAGCTACTATGCCTTAAGGTTTACAAAAAAGCATTACAAATGTTATCGTATTTGGTAATAGATGATAAGACAAAGGGGGTTCACAAAGAAGCAAGAGGAAGAGGATAAAGGACTCAGTCAGTAAACAAGCATTTATTAATCACCTACTATGTGCCAGGCACTGGGGAAACAAGAAAACACAAAAACAATCTCTGCCCTCAAAAAGCTTACAACAACATTCTTTTTAAATTTTTTTTTAATTTTTTGCTTTTTGGAGGGCAATTGGGGTTAAGTGACTTGCCCAAGGTCACATGACTAGTTGTTTTGTGTGTGTGTGTTAAGTGTCTGAGGCTGGATCCGAACCCAGGTCCTCCTGACTCCAGGGCCAGTGCTCTATTCACTGCACCACCTAGCCACCCCTGAACAACATTCTAACAGAGGAGGTAACGTGTAAATAGCTAGGTACATGTGAGATATGTAAGAATGAATCTCATAGAAGAAAGCATGAGTGGGTTTGGAAAGAAGGACAAGAAAGACTGAATAAGGCTTCCTATAGATGGGAGAATTGAAGTGGAGTCTAAAAGGAAGCCTTGGAAGGTAAAAGTCCAAGGTGAAAAGGAAGAGCATTCCCATCATCAGAGACAGCCAACGCAAAAGCATGGAGTTGGAAGAGGAAGTGTTGTTCGTGGGACGAAACCAAGAAATCAGTGTAATGGGATCATAGGGTGGGGAGCAGAGTAATCTCTAAGAAGAGAAGAAAAGTAGGAAAGGGAGAAGTTACGATCCAAACAGAAGATGCTAATATGCTTCTAGAGGTACTAGGGAGCCAATGGAGTTTATGAGTGGGGGATGACGTGAGCAGACCTTCATTTTAGATAACTCTTTTTGGCAGCCGAGTAGAGGAGGGACTGGAGACAGGGAGACCAATTAGGACATTACTGCAACATGAAGAGGTGTATATAATCGAAAAGGAACTGTTAAGAAAAAGATGCGAAGGGGCAGTTGAGCGGTGCGCGGTAGATAGAGCACTGCCCTTGGAATCAGGATGATCTGAGTTCAAATTTGACTTCAGACATTTACTAGCTGTGTTACCCTGGACAAGTCACTTAACTCTAATTGCCTCAAAAGAAAAAGTGGTGAAAAGGAATCATTGAGGATGATAAGTAGAGAAGATGGTTGGGGGGGGGTGTCATAGGGCAAGAATGAGGAATAGCAGGATATGAGTAGGAAGCAAGGAAGGCCCCTAGCTGTTTGGGTGGAACCCCTGGGTGAATTTTTAGGAGAAGATAGACAGAAGTAGTAGAGGAGGGCCAGGCAGAGATGGGCTGTGATCTATGTTCAAGGAGAGAGTAATTAAATCCCTCAGATTGCATATTCATTGGAGTTTTAAGGATGAACCTCCAAGGCTTGTTTCAAGGCTCAAATGAGACCATGAATGTAAAGTACTGTGTAAATATAAGTGGCAGGGCTGACAATGATTGCGATGTTAATGCTTATTTTGATAAAAATTCAGTGTTGGCTTTCCTAACAACTAACCCATGAGCATCCATCAAGCACCTCCCATGTACTAGGAGGTGTGCTAGGCATCGGGGGTAGAAAGAAAAAAAATGGAATGACCTCTGTCCCCAGTGTGGTTATATCCTATGGGGGAAACAGTAGCCCAGTCACAGGTCCCATCTCTGCCTCCAAAATTTCTGGAGCCCCAAATCTCCAAAATAATGGCAGAGAATCCCATT
This sequence comes from Petaurus breviceps papuanus, assembly GCF_028583685.1. Classification (NCBI taxonomy): domain Eukaryota; kingdom Metazoa; phylum Chordata; class Mammalia; order Diprotodontia; family Petauridae; genus Petaurus; species Petaurus breviceps. The sequence goes on from NW_027187400.1 coordinate 2,137,601, forward strand.
TCATAGTGGAAGGATTGAGGCATTCAGAGGCATTTGGAAAACCTGGGCTCAAATCCGGGTAGATCTATCATCTGCCACCTATGTAGCCTTGGGCAAGACATTTAACCCCTCAGAGCCTCATTTTCCTCATCTATACTGACTGGAGTGAACTCCTCTGAGATTCCTTCCAGAATTAAATCCATGAACCTACAATCCTAAGACCTGGGATGGACTGGAATGACCTTTGGAATCAATTAAATCAACCCTGCCTCTCACCTGGCTCTTCCACTCCCACCCTGGGGTCCTGTGCTGCTCCTGCTGATGAATGTTTTTCATAATCAGCCTAGTCTGGACTCACTGCACTGCTGTTCTACAGAATCTTCGAGCACCTGTGAAGGCATTCACCATGCTCAGACACTGCTTTCCTGCTATAGCTTGGGAATGGTCATGGAATCCATTCCACCATTCCCAGAAAGGACATACTCACCAACATGCTGCTAATTCAATCCTTGACTGACACTGCCTCCCTTAGTCTCCTTTCTCCTCTGATTGGAGGATTAAGGGGTGGGGAACCAAACTCCTCTCAATGTCTTCCTTTAGAGAGGGCAGAAACTGAACTGTCAGCTCATTCCGCTTTGCATCTGCTGCTCTACCCAGTTTCACTTTGAAGGAACAAGGTATCTCCTGGTATCACCGACCTTCTCTTCATCCTTTTGTGTATTGTCTCCCTTTAGATGGTAAGCTTCTTGAGGACAAGAACTGAATTTTTATTAATTGCATCCCTAGGGAATGGCTAAAAAAGTTGTGGTATATGAACATGATGGAATACTATTGTTCTATAAGAAATGATGAGCAGGTGGATTTCAGAAGAACCTGGAAAGACTTACATGAACTGATGCTGAGTGAGGGGAGCAGAACCAGGAGAACATTGTACATAGGAACAGCAACATTGTGTGATGACCAACTTTAATAGACTTAGCTCTTCTCAGCAATATAACGATCTAAGACAATTCCAAAAGACTCATAATGGAAATTGCTATCCACACCTAGAGAAAGAACTATAGAGTCTGAACGTAGATCAAGGATACTATTTTCTCTCTTTTTTTCTTTCTCATGGTTTTTCTCTTTTGTTCTGATTCTTCTTTCACAACATGACTTATATGGATATATGTTCTAATATCATTGTACATGTATAACCTATATCAGATTGTTTGCCATCTTGGGGAGGGGAAACATTTGGAACTCAAAATCTTATAAAGTGAAAGTTGAAAATATCTTTACGTGTAATTGGAAAAAATTAAATACTATAAAATATTTGTATCCCCAGAGCTTAGAGCAGTGCCTGAAATATAGTAGGGGCTTAATAAATGTTTATTGGATTGGATTAGATCAAATACCCCAAGGTTCCACTCATCATCCTTGTAACTTTTCAGTCCAAACATCCTTTGCTGGCTGTCATTCCCTTAAATGTGTCATCGATGGGGACTGTGGTTGCTTATATCCTCAGTGCTTAACACAGTGCCTAGCTCATAGTAGAACCTTGATAATTTTTTCCCATTCATTCTTCTTTATTCAAATATCAATAATCCAAAGCCTATAAATTCTACTACTGTGAAACTACTCAATTCAACCTCTCCTTTCTATTCTCACTTCCCTCTCCCTAAGTCAGGCCCTTGTTACCTTCCACTTGGAGGCCTGCAACAGTTTTCTAGTCCAGTTCCTTGCCTTCAATCACTCCCTTTCCATGACATCTTGCTCACACTTTCTAATGATCACAGCATCTCAGGGGTAAGAGTCTTTCATCTATCCTGCACGTAACCAGCAACTGATTTTTTTATATACTCCAACGTTGGTAATTCATCTAGCTTTTACCCAAAGACCTCCACTGATGGGGGCTTGCCATCACCTGAAGCTGTGGGACAACTTTCATTGTTAAAAAGTTTTCCCTGATATAAAGCCTGAATTAGCCTCTTCATAACACACTACTTGTTTCCACCCCATTGGGACAAATATAATCTCTCTCCCCATGACAGTCCTTTGAAGACTTGAAGACAGAATCATGATGCCCCACCCCCACATCTTCTGGTTCAAACAATCCCAGTTCCTTCAAAGGATTCATATATAACATGAACTCAAAACTTTTCACCATCCTGATCACCTTCCTTTGTAGTCTCTCCAGTTTATCAGCGCTTCTCCTAATATATATTAAGGCAGCTAGGTGGTGCAGTGGATTGAGTGTTGGGCCTGATGTCAGAAAGACACATCTTCCTGAGTTCAAATCTGGTCTCAGACACTCACCAACTGGGTGACCCTGGGCAAGTCAGTTCACCCTGTTTGTTTTAGTTTCTCATCTGTAAAATGAGCTGGAGAAATAGATGGCAAGCCACTCCAATATCTCTGCCAAGAAAACCCCAAAGGCGGAGGGAGTCATGAAGAGTCAGACATGACTGAAATGACTGAACAACAGCATTTGGTACCCTAAATTGAGCCAATGCATATAAGTCAGGTCTCTTGTGGAGGAGGAATTAAACTTAGAAAGGCAGAATGACATCATGTTTAGTAGACTGGACTTAGATCCAGGGAGACCTGAGTTCAAATCCTGTAGCTGATGCTTAGGCATATGACCTTAGGCAGGCTATTTAGCCTCAGTTTGCTCCTGTGTAAAATGAAAGAATGCAATTAGATGGTCTCTGAGGTCCCTAGCCCTAAATCTATCATCCTATGATTTGTTCTGCTTGGTCTTAGAGGGCAGGGTTAGAAGTAAGGGCAGGGTGGGCGGGGACTGGGACATGGGAATAGGAGTAGGGAATAACAAGGATTAAAAGAAAATTTCCTAGTTAGAACTGTCTCCACTGAAATGAGCTGCCCTGAGATTTAAGGATGTGCCTAGTGCTGGAGGTCTTCAAGCAAGGCTGAATGACCATTTCTCAGAGCTATTAAAGAGAGGCTTCTTACTCAGGTGTGGCTTGGACTCAGTGGCTTCTGCTGTCCCCTCCAGCTTTGACATTCTTTGATGCTGAAGGCCACCCTGGTCGCACACAGCCACAGAGCTTCTATTTTTATTGGGATCCCTCCATTAGTGACCGCTTCCTTCCCTTTCCTCTGCCTCCTCCATCCTGCTCCCCTGAGACCAAAACAGGGCATGTATTCTTAGCTACTTTGCTGAGATGTGATCTCCCTTTAGCAGAGAGAGAGGATGCTGCTGGAATCCCCAGGGTCCAGTGAACTCAGCTCAGAAATGCCAAGCTATCCTCAGAAAAGATCCCCATAGTCCCCATACAACAGAGAACTAAAGTAATTACCCAGTGGCCTCCAGCCTCATGAATAGCCTGATGACTCATTCCCAAACCCTCTTCTCCCTCCGAACAGCTTTAAAAAAAGAAGTAGACTCTACGTATACACTTCCCAACAGTTTGCTGTCTTTTAAGTGACTATGGTCCAGATGTATTTACCCTGTGGTCCTCTGAGTAGTAGCAGGATTAGTATGCTATAGAGAAAGGTAGTCAGAAGGAGACATCTTTTTGTGAAAGATAATGAGGAGAAATGGGCAGCTAGGTAGCAGAATGGCTATTGAGCCAGGTTTGAAATCAGGGGAATCATCTTTCTGAGTTTAAATCCAGCCTCAGATACTTACTAGCTGTGTGATCTTGGGCAAGTCACTTAACCCTGTTTGCCTCAGTTTCCTCATCTATAAAATGAGCTGGAGAAGAAAATGATTAAACCACTGCAGTATCAGTCCTTCTTGAACTCAAGCATTCTCAATTCTAAGGTCCCTTTCTACTTCTCACTGGAAAGATTAGATGGAGTCACTAACAGGCCTGATTTGGGGGTCTGGAAGACATGGCGTTAAAACCCCATTTCTGACCCTTAGAGGCAGTCTGGTGCAATGGAGAGAAGAAGCCTGGCTCAAGATTTAGAAGAGCTTTAGAGGATCTAATTAATTCAAATGCCTGTTTTTGTGATTTTGAACAAGTTGCTTCATTTCCCTGGGCCTCAGTTTTCTCCATTGTCTCTGAGGACCCTTCAATGATGGCAGTTTCATGTTCATAGGCAAGTCACTTAACTTTTCCATCCTCAGGCAGCTCCCTGCCTTACCTTAATAGGAAAGGCAACTTACTTGCTAAGCTATACACCAAAGGTGATGTTGATTGATAGAGTTTCTATGCCCGGAAAAAAATCAATGGAAATGGACCAAGTGCTTCATGTCACAGCTGGAGAAACTGAGGCTCAAAGGGGAAGTGACTTGTCCAAGGCCATACAGTATGTCAGTGGAAGAATCAGCACTAGGACTCAGGATCCCCTCGTTCTCAGTGCCCTCTCTTTGTCTTCCCCAGCCCAGTTGTCTATAACTTCCCCATTGTTAGCTGCTTTTCTGAGCAGAACATCCCTGCCCACTCTGGCTCTAGAGACTGCTTGTGCCAGCCCTCAGGGACTGTCATTGTCTTTACCCGATGACAGACCTCATCAAGGCTCATGAAATTAGCCAGCCTTCTCCCCACTCCCACTCGGCATCTTTCCCTGGTAATTTTTTATCACTCCTCTCTGGATTCCTAATAATGGCCACATATTGAGAGTTTGGAGAAGGGACCATTAAGGCCAATCAAGTGAATAATTCACATTTTTTAAAATGGTCCAAACACAAATTTACACAATAGCCTGTGACAAATGGATCTTCAGGGGACAATCTGCCAGAAAACAGCCATTTTTCAAAAGGGCGCTGATGCCATCAGAAAAGTAATGAGGGCTTTTTTAGGATTCTAATTGTTCCTGGGGGCTGACAGCTCCCACCTGTGTGCAGAGCACTCCCATTTGCACCCAGTTGTAGCGATTCCTGCGCTAAACAGGTAAATGGCTCCAATCTTGGGCCATCCATGTTCTTTCAGACCCTTCCTCACTCCATCACACCCATCTCCCTTCAACCTTGCAAGTGACTCATGATACATGCCCTCCTTTCACATAGAGGAGAAATCGTTGATACAGTTAAAGGTCACAGTTCTTCTGAGAGGGATTAAGTAAACTCTGATGAATAAAGCATTGGAGGAGAACCAGGGTCCTAGTTTCCACATCTCTGCATAATTCACTAAGTTACTACTCTATTCTGGAACTCAGTTTTCTCATCTACAAAATGAGAGTTGGACCAAATAATTGTCTGAATCCCACCTCCCACCCCAGTCCCGCTCCCTTCTCCCAAGGTCTATATTCTAAGGTTCCTTGCCACTTTGACAATATGTTCATAGATTTAGAACTGAGAAGAATATAAGAGATCTTCTAATCTAAGCTTCTTCAAGCCCTGATAGTTTGTAGTCTAATATCCCATGTTCTAAGCAATTTCCTATCTCTGCCATTCTATGCTCTAAGATTCTTTCTGCCTTGGACTATCTGTCTCATCTTAACCTTTTTGTGTCCTGAACCCCTTTGGAAGTCTAATGATGCCTTTGGATCCATTCTGAGAATAATATTTTTAAATGCATAAAATAAAACACATAGGATTACAAAGGAAAACAATTCTATTAAAATAATGATTTATTTTTTTTCTATCCAAGTTCACTGAATGCCCCAGGGAAGTATCATATCTCTCCATGGACCCCTATCTGTGAACCCAAGGTTAAAAAACTCTCGTCTATATTATAAAGTCTCTTCTAGCTCTGACATTTTAGTTCCTAAGTCTCCTTCCAACTCTGATGTTCTTTAGTGAAGGTCTTTTTCTAGCTTTAACATTCTAAGTTCTAAAATTTCTGTCAGGTCTGATATTCTTTTTGTTTTAGTAAATAGTATTTGTTTCCAATTACATGTGAAGATAGTTTTCAACATTCATTTTTATAAGATTTTGAGTTCCAAATTTTTCCCCTCTTTCCCTTCCCTCCCTGCTACACAAGACAGCAAACAATCTGATATAAGTTTTACATGTATAATCATGTTAAGCATATTTTCATATCAGCCATTCTGTGAAAGAAGAATCAGAAAAAGAGGGAAAACTATGAAAAAGAAAAAAAAGAAGTAAGGCATACTATTTTTGTATGCTTATATCTTATTCCCAACTCCATAGTTCTTCCTCGGGATGTGGATAGTATTTTCAATCATGAATCTTTTGGAATTGTCTTGGATCATTGTTTTGCTGAGTAGATCATCACACAATGTTGCTATTACTATGTATAATGTTCTCCTTGTTCTGCTCATTTCACTCAGCATCAGTTCATGTAAATCTTTCCAGGTTTTTCTGAAATCCACCTGTTCATCTTTTCTTATGGAACAATAGTATTCCATTGCATTCATATGTCACAACTTGTTCAGCCATTCCCCAATTGATGGGCATTCACTCAGTTTTCAATTATTTGCCACCACAAAAACAGCTGCTATCTTTGGGATATAGACCTAGTAGTGTATTGTTGAATTAAAGGGTATTTACAGTTTGATTTGTCTTTGGCCATAGTTCCAAATTGCTCGCCAGAATAGTTGTATCAATTCACAATTCCACCAATAATGTATCAGTGTCCCAATTTTCCCACATCTTCTCCAATATTTATCTTTTTGCTTTTGTGTCATATTAGCCAACCTGTTAGGCTTGATGTGGCACCTCAAAGTTGTTTTAATTTGCATTTCTCTAATCAATAGTGATTTAGAGCATTTTTTTCAAATGACTACAGATAGCTTTAATTTCTTCATCTGAAAACTGTCTGTTCATATCTCTTTGATCACTTATCAACTGGGGAATGACTTGTATTCTTATGAGTTACTCGAGCCACCTCTAATACCTGTAAAAAAAATGGCTCTAAACAAATTTTATAGTTATAGAACACACAAAGTGACAGAGAAACAAATCTCCCACTGAAGGCAGCCAGGCAAGCCAACAAGAAGAGTCTATAGCACTGGGCTGGGAGCTGAGCACAATTCCATGTAAACCATGCTGGCTCAGACTCTTGGCCCACATGGGCCAGAGCAGACTTCAAGAGAGTGAATCACTGGCAGCTGTGGTGGTTTCTAGACTTCTCAACCCATAAACACCAAAGAGAAAGTAAAAGGTCAGTAGGGAACTCTGTTGGAAGTAGGTGAGAGAAGAGTGCTGCTGTCAGGCCCCTGCCCCCTGGTGTGAGAATTGGCAGTAGCTCAGAGGCTGTAGCTGTTGCTATATGGCTGTCTCTGGAGCCTCGGGCCTGCAGACTGTAGGGGGACCAAATGACCATTCCAAGGGTAATAGCTGTTGTTTTGACCTGCATGGGTCTGGGTCACAGCCTTGGGTGGTGGTCCTGGGGTAAGGAACGCTAGTGTGCCAGAGCTTGTGGTGGCTGTAGAGAGGGAAAGGCCCTCCTCATAGCACTGACAACATCTCTGACAACTGTGAAAACCCAAGCAATTTGGGACACAGCTCTCTCCACTCTGGAAGCAGAATTCTACTGTGGCAAAGAGCTCAAAAGTCAAGTATTTGGCTGGCAAGATAAGCAAACAGAAGAAGTGCAATCAGAACACAGAAATTTTTGGGGAGGACAAAAAGGATCAAAACATGGAACCAGAAGAAGACAACAAGGTCAAAACTCCTGAATCAAAAGCTTCCAAGAAAAATATGAACTGGTTGCAGGCCACAGAGGAGCTCAAGAAGGATTCTGAAAATCAAGTAAGAGAAGTGGAGGAAAAATGATAAGAGAAATGAGAATGATGCAAGAAAATCATGAAAAGCGAGTCAACAGCCTGACTGAAGAAAATAACACCTTAAAAATAGACTAACTCGAATAGCAAAAGAGACCCAAAAAGTCAATGAGGAGAAGAATGCCTTGAAAAGCTGAACTTCCCAGATGGAAAAGGAATTTTAAAAACTCACTGAAGAGAATAATTCCTTCAAAATTATGTTTGAGGGGCAGAGCCAAGATGGTGGAGTAGAAAGACAAACTTGGCTTGAGCTCCCCCTCTAATCACTTCCAATACATGTAAAAAAATGAATCTAAACAAATTTTTAGAGCTGCAGAACCCACAAAGTGACAGAAACAAATTTCCCACTGAAGGGAGCCTGGCAGGCTGACAGGTAGTGTCTAATGCACCAAGCTGGGAGCCTAGTGCAGTCCCATGTGAGCCTTGCCATTCTGGCCCCATGGCAGCCCTGACCAGCAGCAGCCAGATCAGACTTCAGGAGAGTGAATCACCAGCAGCTGTGGCAGTTTCCAGACTTCTCAACCCATAAATGCCAAAGATGAAGTAAAAGGTCAGTGTGGAAATCTGTTGGAACAGTGGGACAGAAGAGTGCTGTTTGGTTCCTGCCCCCAGGGCAAAAAGTGGCAGAGGTGCGGTGGAGGCTATAGCTGCTGCCACATGGCTGCTTCTGGAGCTCCTGGCCTGCAGATTGTAGGGGGACCAAGACACCATTCAGAGGGTGATCACTCTTGCATTAACCTGCTTGGATCTGGATCATGGTCTTGGGTAGTGGTGCTGGGGTGTATGGCCAGTGTGCCAGAGCTTATGGGGCTGTAGAGAGGGTGCCCTCCTAATAGCTCCAGCATCTGCAAAACCTCCAGCAATTTGGGACACAGCTTTCTCCATTCTGGAAGCATAGTTCTACTGTGGAAAAGAGCTCAAAAGTCAAATAATTGGCTGGCAAGATGAGCAAGCAGAGGAAGCACAAACAGGCCATAGAATCCTTTTTGGGGGACAAGAAGTATCAAAGCATGGAACAGGAGGAAGACAATGAAGTCATAACTCCTGCATCAAAAGATTCTGAGAAAAATAAGAAATAGTTATAGGCCATGGAGGAGCTCAAAAAGGATTTTGAAAATCAAATAAGAGCAGCTGAGGAAAAATTGGGGGAAAAAAATGAGAATTATGCAAGAAAATCATGAAAAGCAAGTCAACAGCCAGCTAAAGGAGACTCAAAGGGGAAGCTAGAAGGCACAGTGAACTGAGCACCGGCCCTGGAGTCAGGAAGACTCCAGTGAATTCAAATCCTGCCTCAGACGTTTAACAGTTAGTAGCCATGTGACCTTGAGCAAGTCACTTAATCCCAATTGCCCTGCCGTCCCCCCTCAAAAGAAAAAAAGGCAAAAACATAAAAGTAAAGGAGATCCAAAAAATACTGAAGAAAATAAAACCTTAAAAATAGACTAACTCAAATGGAAAAAGAGGTTCAAAAAGCCAATGAGGAGAAGAATGCCTTAAAAAAGTCAAATTTGCCAAATGGAAAAGGAATTTCAAAAACTCATTAAAGAGAGTAATTCCTTCAAAATTAGATGGGAGCAATTGGAAGCTAATGACTTTATGAGAAATCAAGATACTATAAAACAGATCCAAATAAATGAAAAGATAGAAGGCAATTGGAAATATCTCATTGGAAAAAACCACTGGCCTGGAAAATAGATCCAGGAGAAATCATTTAAAAATTATTGAACTACCTGAAAGTCATGATCAAAAAAAGAGCCTAGAAATCATCCTTCAAGAAATTCTCAAGTAAAATTGCCCTGATATTCCAGAACCAGCAGGCAAAATAGAAATTGAAAGAATTCACCAATCACCTCCTGAAAAAGATCCTCAAAAGAAAACTCCTAGGAATATTATAGCCAAATTCCATAGTTCCAAGGTCAAGGAGAAATATATTACAAGCAGTCAGGAACAAACAATTTTAATATTGTGGAAATACAATCAGAATAACACAAGGCCTAGGAGCTTATACATTAAGAAATTGAAGGGCTTGGAACATGATATTCTGGAGATTAAAGGAGCTAGGACTAAAACCAAGAATCACCTACCCAACAAAACTGAGTAAAATGCTTCAGGGAAAATATGGTCATTCAATGAAATAGAGGACTTCCAAACATTCTTTATTTAAAGACAAGAGATGAACAGAAAACTTGACTTTCAACTACAAGAAGCAAGAGAAGCATGAGAAGGTAAACAGGAAAAAGAAATCATAAGGAACTTATTAAAGTTGAACTATTTACATTTCTACATGAAAAATGATAATTGTAACCCATGAGACTTTTCTCAGTATGAGGATAGTTGAAGGGAATATATATGTATATATACATATATATATATATATGTACAAGAGAGTGTATGTATATATAAATACATATGGGAGTGTGTATATGTATGTACATGTATACATAGACAGAGGGCACTGTTGGATAGGAAGGGATTATATATAAAAAATAAAATTAAGAGGTGAGGGGAGAGGGAGAAAGGGAGAGAGAGAATAGGGTAAATTATCTCATATAAAAAAGGTAAGAGAAAACTGTTTCAATGTAAGGAAAGAGCAGCAAGGTGAAAGGGAATGAGTCAACCTTACTTTCATTGAATTTAGCTTAAGGATGGTATAATATACACACTCAATTTGGTATCTTACCCTACAGGAAAATAGGGAGAAAGGGGATAAGAGGGGTGATGATAGAAGGGAGGGCAGATTGGGGGAGAGGGTAGTTAGAAGTAAACACTTTTAAAAAGTGATAGGGTCAAAATAGAAAATAGAATAAGTGGGGGGATAGGATGGAGGGAAATATAGTTAGTTTTCCACAATGTAACTACCATGGAAACATTTTGTGTAACTACACATGTACAATCTATATTGAATTGCATGTCCTCCCAGTAGGGGTTGGAGGGGAGGGAAGAAGGGAAAAATTCTGGAATTCAAAGTTTTATAAACAAATGTTTAAAAAAATTGTTTTTACAGGCAATTGGGAAATAAGATGTACAGGTACTGGTGTATTGAAATACATCTTGCCCTATTAGAAAGTTATGGAGGGAATGGGGGAGGATATAAGAGAGAACAGATTGGGGGAAGGGATATTTAGTAGCCATGCTATTTTGAGGTGGGGGTAGGGGAAAGATGGGGAGAAAATTTGTAACTCAAAATCTTGTGGAAATGAATGATGAAAACTAAAAAAAAATAAATTGAAGAAATAAAAATATAAATTTGATTCAGTTCTCCATATATTTGTGAATTTATCCTTTTATCATCAGAAATACTGGATCTAAAAAAAATTTTCCCAAGTTTTCTGCTTTCCTTCTAATCTTGGTTGCATTGTCTTTGTTTGTGCAAAGACTTTCAAATTTAGTGTAATCAAAATTATCCATTTTGCATTTCTTGTTTTCTATCTTTTGTTTGGCCATAAATTCTTCCCTTCTCCAGAGATCTGACAGGTAAACTATTTCTTGCTCTCTTAATTTGCTTGTGGTATCACCCTTTATCATGTATCCATTTTAGAACTCTGTTACCCTTTAATCTAGTCCTTTATAGCTTTATCCTTCTCTGTTCTAAGAGCCCTCCAAGTTCTGCTTTCTTTTTTCTAAGTCTCTTCCAGGTCTAGCATTCTCTCTCAGATCTGCCCTTCTATATTCTAAAGCATCCCTTAGTTCTGATGTCCCATATTCTGACTCCTATCAGCACTGGCATGCTTTGTTTGAAGGTCCCTTTTAGGCCTAACATTCTATGCTCTCAGGCCTCTTCTAGCTCTGATAATCCATATTTAATTTGGCAAAGCTGTATTTGATGCCTACCATATGCAAAGTACCACACTAGGCACTAGGAGTACAGAGATAAGAATGAAACAATCCTCCCTCACCCCTGCCTCCAGACAAAATTCCCAATAATTCTAGTCATTGGTCAAGAGCAACCCAGTTGGAATCCAGAGACTCTACTTGCCCATTACTAGAGTGCGTTTAATAATAATCATTCTTCAACTGTGTTCTTTCATATTCTTAACTGGTTTTCATAATGGTGCTATGAGGTAGACAGTGGGCATTTTCATCTCCATTCTACAAATGGATAAAATGAGACTCAAAGAGTTTCTCAAGACTTACCTCAAATCACTCAAGGAATTCATGAGATGAGAATCCAGATCACTAATTCTCTCTTAGACACTGCAGATGCTCATGCTGCTTTGAGAGTGTGGGCATTGAAAGATAGAGTGGGTTTGTGGGAAGGGTGCCAGGACTGCATACATAGAACTGGCAAGGTAAAAGCATTGGAAGGCCAGGTCCTTTTAGAGGAGAGGAGGAGAAGACTGGGACGGTTATTGTAAAAGATCAAAATGATGGGTGTTGGTTTAATAATTTAGTGTCCTTTTATAAGAAAGCATGTGTTAAGGACCTACCTTAGTCATTTGAAATTTCTAGCTTTCCCATTTCAAGGTTTCTTTCAGTCCCTGTAAGGTCATTGTATTAAGCATCTAAGTAGCATAATGGACAGAATGTTGGTCCTGCGGTCAGGAAGACCTGAGTTCAAATCTAGCCTTAAATATTTATTAACTGTGAGCATGAGCAAGTCACCCTAGCCTCTCTGCTCCTTGGTTTCCTCATCTTTGGAATGTTTTCCCTCTTTAATTCCACACTTCCTTTGATTATGCCCTTCCCTGGCTTTTTTTAAGTCCGAAATAAAATCCTATCTTTTACAGGAAGCCTTTCCCAAGCCTTCCTAATTTTAGTTTCTATTCTCTATTAACTATTCCCTATTTATCTAACATATTGCTTGATTTGTATACATTTGATCGCACATTATTTTCCACATGGATTGTAAGCTCCTTGAGGTCAGGGAAAGGACCATCTTTTGCCTGTCTTTATATCTCCAGTGTATAGCACAGTGCCTGGCAATGTAATAAGTGACTGACCTGGAAAAATGGGTATAATAACAGCATCTACCTCCCAGGGTTGCTGTGATAATCAAATGAGATCATATTTGTAATGTGTTTTGCAAACCTTAAATCTCTACATAAATGCTAGCTATTATGATTAGACATCTCAGGAAGCTGTCCCTAAGGCCAGACATCTGGATGTATCATATATACATTACATGCACACCACAATCAATCATTTGTGCCCAGAATCCAGATGCCTGGGATTAGGAACAACTTTGAGATGCCTAATCACCATAGTTATCATTTATATCGTGATTTGAATTTTGTAAAGCACTTTATAGAAATACACATATATACATATAAACATCCATATATCTACATGTATACTTATATAAATACACTCACATATGTACAGTCATCCAACTCAGGCCAAGGATGTAAGGTCACACCCAATACCCATTACCATCAGTAGACAGCCTACTCCTTGGCAAGGCTCATGCTCAGTGCTGATTTAATGGCAGACATGTGAGGTGAGGGGCTCATCTGGTCAGAGGAGCAATAACTGTTCACCTTGAGATTGCTTTTATCCCCCAATACTAGATGTTGCATCAGCTGGAGGGTGGGTGGAGACAAGTATGTTTTTCCTTTTGTAACCTAGTTTTTCTGCTCTCACCTGGTTAAATGTGTGCCCACCTTATCTATATACAACAATTAGTTGTAGCAAGGCCTGGCTACTGTCTGTCTGGTATAGAATGCCAGATTTGGGGTCAGGTTGAGCTGAGTTCCAATTCTGCCATGGATACATATTAGCTGTAGGACTCTGGGCAAATCATTTCAGCTATTTCAGTCTCAGTTTTCTTAGTAAAATGAGGGATTTGTAATCAATGACTTCTAGGTTATCTTCCAGCTCTAAAATTTCAATCCTATGATTCCATGACTATACACTTACCCCCTCCCATTCATATATTCACTAATGCATCCTCTTATTCTAGGGGCATACAGATCGTGTAGTGAACAGTCAGGAAATAGGAAGACCTGAGTTCAAATCCAGTCCCAGATAATTACTAACTATGGCTGGGCAAACCACTTAACTGAGTTTCTTCAATTATGTTGTTCAGTTATTTCAGTAGTGGCAGACTCTTTGTGACCCCATTTGTGACCGCATTTTATTGGCAAAGATACTGGAGTGGTTTGCCATTTCCTTCTCCAGCTCATTTTACAGATGAGAAAACTGCAGCAAACAGGGTTAAGTGACTTGCCCAGGATCACACAGCCAGTAAGTATATGAGGCCAGATTTGAGTTTGGGAAGATAAGTTTTTCTGGTTCCAGACCTGGCGCTTGACTCACTCCATCACCTAGTTGCACTCTTCAACTGTAAATGTGGATTTTAATAGCACCTACCTCACAGCGTTCTTACAAGGATCAATTGAAATAATATCCTTACAGTGCTTGACATAGTGATTGGTTAAATTCTTGTTTCCTTCCTTCCTCCCTCTTTTCCTTCTTCCCTCCCTCCCTCCCTTCTTTCTTTCCTCCTTTCCTTTCCCATATCATTCTTTTTCTTCCTCTCTTCTTCCCTTCCTTCCTCCTTTCCTTCCTTCCTTTCTTCTATCCCTCTCTCCTGTCACATCAGACAGATTAGGTTGAAAATTCAGACAGGTCATAGTCTGTTGCCTTTCCTAGGATCACTCTTAATAATGGTTCTAGAGACACCTAGTCTTCAGTGACTCAGAGGCACTAGCCTCAATAGCCAGTGTCCTGCCCAGTGTCTCTAATTCTCCCAAGCCCAGATCTACAGAGTCCAAATCAGGGGGTCCATGAACTTGGATGAAGGAGGAAAAAATTACATATTTATTTTCACTAATCTTTGACTGAAATTTAACATTTCCTTCAATTATTTAAAAACATTCTGAGAAGGGGTCCATAGGCATCACCAGTTTTGGGGTCAGAACATGAAAAAGGTTAAGGTCTTCTGGCTAAGTAAAAAGTAATGAGGACCTGGACAATGTTGGGGGTCAAGTCAAATGGAAAAGGAGGAATGGCTTTAAGAGACTTTGCTGACATTGTCCATGATCTGTCATGTTACTTGGAGGCCGACACATGTGTCTCCACTTCTGTATCTGCTCCTACTGTACCTTTGTCCTGAGTTAATTCTCCTAGAGGTTGGTCAGTAATTCACTTCTCAACTCAGGCTTGGATGTGCTTAGCTTCTAAGCTTAGCTTAGAAATTTGGGCTTAGGTTTTATCCCAGTCCACTGTTGGGGTGGAGGGAGGGAGAAGAGTAGTGTCCTCTGTGGAGGAGGGGCAATCCTGTTATTTATTAGAAGACCATAACACTTATCTGAAGGGGGCCTCCTCTCTCTCTATGCCCTCACTTCCCACCCCACCCTCTCCTTGGTATTTCCATTTGAACACTTGGGCTGACTCACTTTCTAGGATCTGGTGCTGGCTGAGCCAGAAAATCAGCCCCAGGCTCCATCCTTGATGTTGGGTTATGAGGGCCCCTGGATTCCAGTCCACTTCAACCCTATCTGCCCTTCCTGAAGCACTGTTTGTGGTTTGCAATAAAATTAAGGAGGCAGATAATTTGATGATAAACATCCTCTCATCTCCCTTTCTGCACCCTCCAATACCCCTGTGGGCTCCTAGGGCCTTCTTGCTGTCTGTGTACAGGTCCACCCAGAAGAAGAAGAGAGGATACCTGTTCTAGGTTGAACTGGATAGAGAGGCTGGGGGCTTCTCCAGAAACTACAGAAGCCCATTCTGGGCTGTGCTACAGTGTTAGAGGCTCAGGAGCCTAGCACACATTCTAAATGCCTGCTCCAATTGGCCCCAGTCTTGCTCTCTGCCTCCTGCCCACTCCTCCTTACAGACCTCCTCCACTTTGGCACTCTGGTTGACTTGACTCAGATCCCCTTCCTTCTGCCTGAATTCCTGTTTTCAAACTTCCCTGCCCTTCCCTGTCTGATGACCATGCACATCCTGGGTCACTGTGGTCTCCCTCACCTTCTTATGTCTCTGGTCCATTTGGTTTTCAAGGAACCACTTTCCAAGCAGGCTGGATTCCAGGAAGAACGCTATGACATATGAGTACTACACAGTCAGATTGTTCAGCTGTTTTTTTTCCTAAACACCTGGGGGCCTTTGGATAATGGCTGCACTTAAAAATAAATATCAAAGAAATAATAAAGACAGCAGCATCACCATGACTTGTTTTGCATCTTTATGAGAAGTTATTAAAACCTCAAGTCATCTCCCACGAAGGGGGATTCTAATCTGCACTGGCTGTAGACCTAAAGCAAACCTTTAGTGTGAGCCTAGGCACCAGCTGCCAGGAACAGATGCAGAGACACTCATGACCATCCGCTTGAAAGGGCTATTCAGCTTGTGGTGGGGTCCATGGAGACCTAGTGGCTGGGGTCAGGGGGCAGTGAACAGCATGCCCATGGGAAGGAATCTATATCGGGAAAGTAGTTTACTTTTCCCACAGACTGCTTCTCCCAGAAGACTTTAGGAGTGAAGGGTAAGTTCCCAGGGTCTGTGTAGAATGGGATGCATCTCCCTTGTTCCCAGTCTAATAGGGGGAAGAAAATGGAAACACTATATACAAGCAAGATATATTCAGGATAAATAACATAATCAACAGAATAAAGGCACTAGCGTTAAAGGCAGTCGGGAAAGGCTTTTTATAGAGAGTGGAACTTTAGCTGAGATTTGAAGGAAGCCAGAGAAGCCAGAAGATGGAGATGAGGAGGCAGGGAATACCAAGCATGGAGGATGGTCAGTGGAAATGTCATGACCTGGAAGATGGGATATCTTGTGGGAAGAATAGCAGCCATCACGAAGCTATCAACTCTCAAACATAAAACATTTCCTGAACAATAAGACAAAAGCAATGATAATGACACATTGCTCAAGAGAAGGCAAGAGTAGGGAGTCAAAATATAATCAAAATTATAATTATAATAAATAAATCTAACATTATGACTGTAATAATATCCATGAACCTGGGTCATGCTCCCCATCGATGCATAGGGAACACTTGCCTAAAGGCAAGGAAAGAGAGGCTCTCCATTTTGCTTGATGTACCTTTTCATCTTTTCCTCTTCCAATCTCAGTAGAGGTAGTTTGCCTCTCTATAACCATCACCTGTAATACAGTTCTAGAATCATAATCTTTTGAAATGGCAAGGGGGTATTACAGATGAACCGCCATTACTACTCTCACTAACATGCCCAAGAGAAAGGCTAAAGGAGATGTGAAAGGATGATATTTAAAAACTCACACCTACTAAAGGGTGAACCACAGAACAGATCTTCCTCCAGCTCCACTCCCCCAAGCCAGGACCCAGACTAGAAGGTAACGGAGTTATGGAGGATATGTTGTAGGAGGTAGAGCCTAGATGCAGGTATTTCAATTAGCAGACTGCTGCAAAGGTCCGGTTGGAAAGTAATGGAGTCCTGGGCTAGGATATTGTGAATGGTGAGAAGGGGGTAGATATAAATATTAAGGAGGCAGAGTCAATAAGACTTGTAGCCCAAATACTTGATTGAATATAATAGATAAGGGTGAATGGAGACTTAAGAATGATTCCTAGGTGACAAACTTGGGGAACTGGAAGCATAGTGGTACCTTCAATAGACATAGACAGGTTAGGAGGAAGGATTGGAGGGGAGCAGGGAGGACAATTATTCTATTTTTTGAAATACTGAGATTGAGTTGTTTATGTGACATCCAGAGGGAGATGTTCAGCAAACAGCAGTCATGTGAGACTGGAGTTCAGGAGAGACATGAGAGCAGAATGTGTATATGTGAGGGTCTGCTGCATAGAGATGATAATTGGGTCCAGGGGAACTGATGAAATCAGCAAGAGTGAACATAGAGAAGAAAGGAGGACCCAAGGCAGATCAATGGGATATCCCTATGGAGAGGGGGTGGTACAGAGAAGGAAACACACACACACACACACACACACACACACACACACAATCATAGAGGAGAGAGTATTAGGAGGATGGGGGTGATCAACGTCAAAGAGTTGCAAAGAGATTCAGAATGATGAGGACTAAGAAAAGATCATTGAATCTGGAGAATAAAGGCTTATTGATAATCTCTGGAGAATAGTTTGCGGTGAGTGATGTGATCAGAAGCTGGGTAAGAGAGCAAAGTACTGAGAGGTTAGTGGAAGGTAATAGGGGGCACAAGTTGAGGTATTTACATCACCAAGGAAAAGGAGCATCTCTTCCTCTAAGACCAGAACAAAGAGGCTGAGGATGGATGCTGGTATGGTTGGAAGCACTGCATACTAGGGTGATTGGAACCTAGGAGGAGAGGGAGTTCAGAAGGCCAGGTTCTCTGCTGAGAGGCAGGGAAGGGGGCAGTGCTCTAGGTAACTTGAATGTGTGTATTTCCTGCTATATTTGCAATTCCATCGGTATAGAGAACTTCCAATGAGGAAACTCCTTTTACCGACCCAGATTAATCTTTGCTTGGCAACCTATCTGTAGTCATAGGAGATGTCTGCAGCGCTGAGTAGGTGGCACAGTGGGAAAGATCCTGGGACTTGTAGTCAGGAAGACCAAAGCTCAAACATCACTGCAGGCTCTTACTAGCTGGGTGATCTTTGGCAAGTAGCCTAATTTCTCCCAACCTCAGTTTCCTCATCTATAAAAAATAGGGGGGGGGGAGATGAAAATAATAGCACTTACCTCATAGGTTTATTGTGAGAATCAAATAAGACACCTATGTAAATTTATCTGCAAACCTAAAAGTGCTAAATAAATGCTAGCTATCATCATTATTGAAATGTAACTTCTCAGATTCACACAGCCACTCTGCGTCAAAGGCAGGACGTGTTCATCAATCATCAAGCATTTATAAAGTGTTTAGTGTGTGCCAGACACTCTGCTAAGCTCTGGAGATACCATGAGAAGAATGAGAGACCTTTTACATTGTAATGTGGGGGGTGGAGACAGGGCAGTGGATACAGCACAACCTTGTGATTGTGATTATAAGATAAACACAGCACTTCCTGCTCCTAAGGCCACCTCTGAATCCCCTATGCCAGCTAGCCTCTTATGGAGACTCCAGAGTTTGGAAGATTATTTTTCTCAAGTTTTATAAAAATTAGGACATTTGTATGCAAGGCACCAAACTTCAGTGACTTTGTAATTCAATTTTTTTGGCGGGGAAAAACACAACACAGACAAATATGCATGAATTACCCAGTCCCTCTCCCCACATGAACACTACCTAAAACCTGCTTGCAGAGAAATATCCTGAAATAAGTAATAAGCAAAAGATCTATGGTTTGGCCCCTCCAGGAAAGCAGAGCACAGCCAGCTTATGAATCATTGGATAAGCCCTGGGCAGAGAGTTTCCTGAGATGAGGTAAAGAGACTTGCCCAGGGTCACATAGCTAGTTAATATCAGGGAGAGAATTTACAGTCAGGGCTTTCTGATATGAAGTCCAACACACTAATCCTCTTTGTCATATTGACTTTATATTAATTGAAAAACATACCAACCAGCAAAATAATGTGATAGAAGCTGAGTTTTTATGTGCCAAGTAAGCAGGTGGTAGAAGGGCAAATAAAATCATTGAACCAGAACCAAAGAATTTAGCCTTTGGAAGTCTGAGCCTTATGTTTACCTGAAACAACAATTTCCCTTTACAATATCCCTGACAAATGGTCATAGCTTCTATTTGAAGACCTTTAGTAATGGGGGACTTGCTACCACTTAAAAACAATGCAATTTCATTGTTAGTCTGCTCTGATTGCTAGAGAGGTGTAGATATCTGCCTCTTTGAGACTTCCAGTCACTGTCCCAAGATAGTCATTAAGTATTTACTATATTTTAGGTTTGGTGCTAATTCCTGGGAATATAAATATAAGCAAAAAGAAAGGCATTCCCTGCCCTCAAGACACTTACATTCTGATGGAGGAAGACATCCTATAAAGGGAAGCTAAAAGGGGTAGGAGAAGGTACCTGACCTGAGAGAAAATGGTGGCAAAGTCCAGATAATTAGAGATGGATGGTCTGGGCTTTCCCTCAAAATGGAGATTCATGGAATAAACTCACCAATGGGAGAAGGGGCCCACAGGAGCAGAGGGAGGAGACAGCTGAAACATGGTGGTGAAGTTCAGAGAATGAGGAATGGCTCTCCTGGGCCTTGGCCCTTCCTCAAGGGGCAGGTCTGGGGAAGAGCCCACCAATGGGAGAAGGGGCCCACAGGAACAGAGGAAGGAGACAGCTGAAACATGGTGGTGTAGTTCAGAGAATGAGGAATGGCTCTCCTGGGCCTGGGCCCTTCCTCAAGGGGAAGGTTTGGGGAAGAGCCCACCAATGGGAGAAGGGGCCCACCGGAGCAGAGGGAGGAGGCCGCTGTTCTCTGTGGCTAAAAAAAAAGTGTGTCCAATGCCTTTTCCTCATATGAGCCTTCAAATACTTGGGAACTGATACAATGCCAACTCTACTAAGTTTTCTGTTTTCCAGAGTAGCCATCCCTAGCTACTTTGGCCCATTCTATTACAGCCTGGCTTTGAGTCTCAGCATCACTCTGGACTATGATCCCTCGACACACTCCAGCTTGCCAATGATCAGCCTAAAATGTGGTCCCCAGAACAGAGCACAGAGCTCTAGGGTCTGTCTAACCTGGGCAGAAGACAGGAGCAGCATCACCTCCCTCAAGCAGGCCTGACCCCAGTGAGGCTCTGTCACTGCAGCCTGGGATCAAACTCACTCCTTCTGTCTTCGTGTCACCTCTATGTCTTGTGGTTCATTAAAACCCTCAGTTCTGTTTTCACACCAGCTGTTACTGTCTAACCACTTCCCTCTAACCCCATCTCGTTTTTTCACAATTGATTTTTTAAACTGCTCAGATAGATGTAAATCATCAAAAACTGAAGGTAGAAGGTTTTGGAAATGATATTTAAAATGAATTGTAGACCGGGAGAACTGGTGGGTAGGAAGTGGCCCAGAAATAGTGCCTATAGAAGTGGGAATGAGGAAGGGACATTTTGCTGGGGAGGAGAATAGAATAATTAACATTTATACAGCACTTACTATGTGTTACACACCATGCTCATCACCTTATAAATATCTCGTTGTATCATCACAACAACCTTGGGAGGTAGAGGCTGTTATTATCTCCACTTCACAGTTGAGGAAACTGAGGTACAAACAGGTTACGTGACTTCCCCAGGATAATACAGCTCATATGTGTCTGAGTCTGGATTTCAACTTAGGTCTTCCTGACTCCAGGTCCAAGGCTCAAAAGACTGTGCAACCTAGCTGCCTAGAAGACCAAATCAACTTCTTAATTGTTTTCATTAATATTTTTTGGTTTCATATCACCTTCATTTCCACATGTATAATTCCCCTTCCCTCCCCATTGAGCCACCTCTTGTAAATTTAAAAAAGAGAAAAAATAGTTCAGCAAAACTAGCATGAAGAAAATACATGAACCAAGTCTGACAATATATGCAATGTTCCTCACCAGTGGTCCTCCACTTGTATAAAGAAGGGAAAGAGGTGCATTATAAAAATACAGACCTACATACTTACAGACCTCGTAAGGGTCATTCCGAATCAAAGTGTATATACAGTTATATAGCCCTTTGGACACTGTAACAGTTAAAAAAATAAGGTAGACAGAGGCACAAAGTTCAGAGAATAATCAATTTATTAGTAAAGTGTGAATTTGCCAATAAATATATCTCAATTTCCCCAGCAAAGTTAAGATGCAGTAGTGGGGTTGATGCACTTTTTATAGTTTTGGAGAGTACAGAAAACAGGACAACTAGCATCATAGATGAAAGAAAATATGATTGGATGAAAACTGGGAACGTGGGCTAGAAAGAACCCTCTCCTTCACTCCTGTGACTAAGAGGCATTCGCTTTTTGAGTCCAGCTGCATCTGCACGGACAAAGACAGCAAACCAGACTTTGGATAACAAACCAGATATTCTTGAAGGATAGTCTGATGGCGTAAAGATATTAGACCAAACTCCCTCATGCCCACTTATATCTTTCAAGGGTAACAGACTTCCTTGACACAAAAATAGAACAGGAGAGCTGGATTGCTAAACTAAATTCATTACAGGCCAACTAACTTTTTGAATTAAGTTCACAGACGAAGAATTATAACTTAGGCAGTTCCAAGGCAAAATTAATTAACTGTAAATAGGATCAATTTTAAAAAAGACACGGAATCAATCTGATTATTTTAGCGTAGTTCCAAATTGTCCTCCAGAATAATTGGACAAGTTCACTACTCCACCAACAATTCATCAGTGTATCTATTTTCCCTCATTTCTTCCATCATTTGTCATTTCTGATAGGTTTGAGGGTGATACCTCAGAGACATCTTAATCTGAATTTCTCTAATCAATAATGAGTTAGAGCATTTTTTCATATGACTATAGATAACTTTGATTTCTTCTTCTGAAACTGCCTGTTAATATCCTTTAACCAGATTTTGATTGGGGAATGGTTCTTATTTTTATAAATTTAACTCAATTCTCTATATATTTGAGAAATTTGACCTTTATCAGAGATTGCTGTAAAAAAATTTTTTTATATTACTTCATTGTCTATGGTACCTTTTAGCCAAATGTAATTTCCCTGAATGTCTCTTAATTACTTCTATTTTTGCTTTTGCTTTGTCTTAAATCATGATTGCCTCCCTCCCCTGCTTTTTATTTCATCTGAAACATATTCAATTCTGCTACAGCCTTTTACTTTAACTCTGAGTGTGTTTTCTGTTTCAAAGATGTCTCTTGTAAACAATATATTGTTGGATTCTTGTTTCTAATCCATTCTGCTATCCACTTTCGTTTTATGAGTATCATCTCATGCACATTCTTTTTTTTTTTTTAAGCAATCAGGGTTAAGTAACTTGCTCAAGGTAACATGGCCAGTTATTTCTGGGTGTGGTGCTGACTGTCTGAGCCTGGGATTCAATCTACACATCATCCCAACACTGGAGCCGGTACTCTTACTCGCTGAGCCACCTGGCCACCCCTAAGCAATTGGGGTTAAGTAACTTGCTCAAGGTTACACAGCCAGGTGTTTCTGGGTGGGTGCTAAGTGTCTGAGCCTGGGATTCGATCTCCAGGTCATCCTGACACTGGAGCCGGTGCTCTTACTTGCTGTGCTACCTGGCCACCCTGTCATGCACATTCTTACTTATGGTTACTAACTGTGCATTTCTCTCCAATTTTCTTTTGTTTCTGCTTCTTTTTCTCCTTTTCTCCTGTCTCTCTTCAAAAGTCCATTTTCCTTCTAACTACTGTCTTTCTTAATCTGCTCTGCCTTTTGTCATCTCTCCCTGCCCCCACCCTACCTTTCTCTCATCCTCTTCCCCTTCTATTTATTTCCCCATTGAGTAAGAGAGACTTCTATACACTACTGAGTGTGTCTGTGTATTCTTCCCTCTTTGAACCAATTCTGATCAGAGTGAGGTATAAGCATTGTCTGCCATCCCCTCATTTCATCTTCCATTGTAAAACTCTTCCTTGAATGCCTCTTTTATGAGAGAAAATTCTCCCCATTCTACCACTCCCTTTCCCCTCATCCAAGTGCATCTCTATTTCTCACCCATTCCTTTTTTTTGGAAATCATCCAAACATAATCGACTTACACCCATGCCTTCTGTTTGTATAAATTCCTTTTAGTTGTCCTAGTGATGATAAAGTTCTTAGGAGTTACATAAATCATCTCCCATATAGGAATATAAATAGTTTAATCCTATTGAGTCCCTTATGATTTTGCTTTTATGGTTATCTTTTTGTGCTTCTGCTAAGTCTTGTGTTTGAATGTCAAATTTTCTCTAAAACTTTGGTTATTTCCATCAGAAATGGTTGAAGGTCCTCTATTTCATTAAATATTCATTCCTCCCCCCCTCTCCCAATGAATATATTCAGTTTTGCTGGGTAGATTATTCTTGATTGTAATTCTAGTTTCTTTGCCTTTCAGAATATCATATACCAAACCCTCTGCTCCTTTAACATGGAAGCTGCTAAATATTTTGTGATCCTGACTGTGACTTCACAATATTTGAATCACTTCTTTCTGGTTGCTTGTAATATATTCTCCTTAACTTGGGAACTGTGGAATTTGGTTGCAATACCCTTGAGAGTTTTCATTTTGAGATCTCTTTCAGGAGATGATTGGTGAAGTCTTTTAATTTCTATTTTACCTTCCAGATCTAAGCTATCTGGGTAGTTTTCTTTTATAATTTCTTTAAATATGTTGTTTAAGTTCTTTTTTATTATAGCTTTCTGGTACTCCAATGATTCTTAAATTATCTCTCTTTGATCTATTTTCTAGGTCAGTTGTTTTTCAGATGAGCCATTTAATATTTTTATCTTTTCTTCATTCTTTTGACTTTGTTTAATTGTTTATTGATGTCTCATGGAACCCAGTTGTCCAATTCTAATTTTTAAGTAATTATTTTCTTCAGCAAATTTTTGAATATCCTTTTCCATTTAGCCATTTGCTTCCCCCCCACCACACACACATTTAATAGTATATTCCCCCAATTACATGGAAAGACAGTTTCCAAAATTCACTTTTATAAGGTTTTGAGTTTCAAATTTTTTCCTCCCTTCCCTCCTGTCTCCCCAAAATGGTATGTAATCTGACATAGACTATACATGTATAATCTTATTAGACATATTTCCACATTAGTCATGTTGTGAAGGAAGAATCGGAACAAAATGGAAAAACCACAAGAAAGAAAAAAAAAAGAAAGAAAATAGTATGTCTTTCAATCTGCATTCAGACTCCACAGTTCTTTCCCTGAATGTGGGCAGCATTTTTCATTATGAGTCATTTGGAATTGTCTTAGGTTGTATTGCTGAGAACTAAGTCTATCTGGTTATTGTAAACTGTTGCTGTCACTGTATATAGTGTTCTCTTGGTTCTGCTCACTTCATTCAGCATCAGTTCATCTAAATCTTACCTAGTTTTTTTTTTCTGAAATCCACTTGCTCATCATTTCTTATAGCACAATAGTATTCCATTCCATTCATATACCACAGTTTGTTCAGCCATTCCCCAACTGATGGGTCTCACCTCAGTTTCTAATTCTTTGCCACTACAAAAAAAAGTTGATATAAATATTTTTGTACATGTGGTTCCTTTTCCATTTTTTAATGAACTCTTTGGGATACATACCTACTAGTGGCATTACTGAATCAAACAAAGGGTATGCAGTTTTATGGCCCTTTGGGCATAGTACCAAATTGCTCTCCAGAATGGTTATATTAGTTGATAACTCCACCAACAAAGCACTAATGCCCCAATTTTCCCATATCTTCTCCACTATTTTGTTTTTTAAAAAGTTGTTTTCTTCAGTAAAGTTTGTTCCTCTTTTACCATTAAGTCAATTTTTTAATGTGTTCTTTAATATATTTTGTGCCTCTTTTGCCAAGATGTTAATTCTCCTTTCATAGTTTTCTTGTATTTCTCTCATTTCTTTCCCCAGTTTTTCCTCCACCACTCGCATCTCTTTCTGTAATGCATCAGGAGTTCTTATTGGACTTGTGTACAATTAATATTTTTCTTTGAGGATTTGGTTGTAGCTGTTTCCATGTTATTGTCTTCTGAGTTTGTGTTTTTGTGTTCCCTTCCATGGTTGTAGTTTTTTTTATTGTCAAGTTATTATTTTTTTGTTTGCTCATTTTTTCAAGCCTATTTCTCAACTTT
Organism: Petaurus breviceps papuanus; assembly: GCF_028583685.1. NCBI lineage: Eukaryota > Metazoa > Chordata > Mammalia > Diprotodontia > Petauridae > Petaurus > Petaurus breviceps. Next base: position 2,162,843 of record NW_027187400.1, read on the forward strand.
GAATTTTATATTAAAGTTGGGCTCTGCTCACCTAGGGGTGGGGAGGCACTGTCCCAAACTTTAGGTCTTTTTGGTTGTTATTTTAAGAACTAGTTCTGGGGTGCTTCCAAGATTGTGTGATCCTGGGAGAGGTGTGGTCATTGTTCTCCTGGTCTGCACTCTGGTTTTTTACCCAGGAAGGGACCCTGCTCCTCTGCATCCACAAGCACTAACACGGCTCTTGGCCCTGACACTGTGACCAGGGCCCCTGCTCTTCTGCAGACATAATTGCTAGAGCTCCTCTCTCTCTTGGAATTGTGACCAGGGCCCCTACTCCCTTGTGACCAACCACAGGTGTTCCTCTCTGCCCTGTAACTGCAACTCATATTGCATATGGCCAATAGAATTGCCAGTCAGTGCCATCTGTACCCTCTGCCAGCAACTAGTCCCCTGTGATCTCTTTTGGACCAGTAATCTGAACCCCCTTCCTGTGTCTGGGCTGGAAACTCCCAAAGCTGCTGCCTCTGCAGGCACTATTACTGCAGTCATGGGTATGTGATCTCCAGACAGTGCTCTCTGCTGGTATCACAGACCTCTCCTGTAGACCTTGGGAGTCTTCTTAGAATAGAAACATGTCTCGCCTTGACCTTTTGTTGGTTCTGCTACCCCAAAATCTGAGATTTGAGGCATTTCTTAAAAAATTGTTTAGTATGTTGTAAGAGTTCAGCTGGGTTGCTTGTTCTAATCTTGGCTCTGCCTGCCAGAGTCCTGTTTCAGAAAGAGATATCTGCTGGCATATATAGCATGGATTCCATAAGGAGGCAACCAAATAAGGCAGAACCCTAATTAGACAGCTAGGTGGAGCCATGGTGCTAATACCCAAGTTCAAAGTCAGACACTGACTGTGTGACCCTGGGCAAGTCATTTAACTTCTATCTGCCTCAGTTTCCTTATATGTAAAGTGAGGATATTAATAGCATCTATTTAATTCCTAGGGTTGTTGAGGATAAAATAAGATAATATTTGTAAAGCCTTTTACAACCCTTAAAGTGTGATATAAATTCTAGTTATTGTTATTATTATTACTAGGATTGGGCAAAAAGGACTTTGCCCAAGAGTGTCAAAAATTTGTGGTCACTGATTGCACCTGCCATCATGCAGCAACAGTATAGATACAGGGGTGGGGAGTCTGTGGCCTTGAGGTCACATGTGACCTTCTAGGTCCTCAAGTGCAGCATTTTGACCGAATCCAAACTTTATAGAACAAATAATCCTTAATAATTTTTTTTTCTTTTTGGGGGGGAGGAAGGCAGGGCAATTGAGGTTAAGTGACTTGTCCAAGGTCACACAGCAAGTTTTGTGTTAAGTGTCTGAAGCCAGACTTGAACTCAGATCCTTCTGACTCCAGGGCCAGTGCTCTATTCACTGTACCACCTAGCCGCCCCCAAAAATCCTTAGTAAAATTATTTGTTCTGTGAAGTTTGAATTCAGTCAAAGGACCACACTTGAGGACCTAGAGGGATACATGTGGCCTTGAGGCCACAGGCTCCCCCCACCTGGTATAGAAGCAATTGAGTTTATCTGTTTAAAAATAATTAATTAAATTAAGAACCTACAGGTGGCCTGATCTTCTTTTCCCCTTGATGAGCCCTCTCCTGGTCTAACCCAGACTTTGTGCTGCCCCATCAACCAAAGTGAGGGTATAGCTTCCTACAATTTATCCCCGAGGGCTCAAGTTACTAGTTATGGCTCTGCAGTGAGGAGACAAGAGTCACACAGAGCTGAAGAGCTAAGTGCATTTGTGGGAGGAGAGCATGGAGGAGGAAGCCTCAACCTCTTTTCTATTTCAGCTAAATGTAAGTCTAAGGAGATGTGTGCTGCATGCTGGGTGGGCGTCATGCCAGCACTGCCCACCCAGAAAAAAATGCAAACAAACACAGCCTCTGCTCCCACTCTCATCACGGGCACAGAGGCAGCATCACACTAGAAAGAGGGGGATTCTTTCTATTCCGTATAAATATTTGTCTTAGAAAACACTGCATGTTCATAATTATTTTTATTCTTCTCTCATAGTCAGAGGGAACATCTTTAGCTTTATTATGGCCTCTCATGCCTTAGGTAGGAGAACAAAGTTGTAAGAACCCCAGGCTGGGAACCAGGAGACAAAGGTTGTGCTTCTGGCTCTGCCACTAACTTACATTTTGACCTTGGTAAAGTCATTTCCAGTCTCAGACTTAGTTTCCCTCACTGGAATAGGAGGGGGTTAGAGCTGAAAACCCTAGATGATGAGAATTGTAACTCTGTTATTCCATGTTTTAAGGTTCCTTCCAGTTCTGACATTGTGTTCTATGGTCCCTTTTAGCTCTAAAATTCTGTATTCTAAAGTGTCTCCTACCTTTATTCTACCTATATTCTAAAATATCTGCTAGCTTTGATATATTATATTCCAAGGCCCCTTCCCAGTCCTGACATTTTCTGTTCAAATGCCCCTTCTATTTCTGATATTCTAGACTTGAAGACCCTTTGCACTTGATATTCTAGGTTCCAAGTCCCCTCTCAGTTGCAACATTTTAGGTTGTAATAGTATTTATTTAATAGTAGATGTGTGTGTGAGTGTGTGTGTGTGTGGTGTATGTGTACAAGCATGCGTGCTATGTATGAGGGTGGGGGAATTGGATATTTGTCTTTAAAAATAATAAATAAAAGCTAACATTTTTGCAGCACTTAACATTTTGCAATGTGACAGGAGGCCTGGGGTTATGCATACATTAAACACTATGAGAAATAGATGCTGTTTAATGGAATATCAGAACCTCCCACCTCATCCTCACTGCTTCATCTTTCCCGTACCTGCCCACCAGGCTATCATAAATCCATACATTAACGATATAGAAACATATCCCTACATGACTACCTTCTTTTAAAATATATACTTTTATTAAAAAAGAATATTTATATTTTTAAAAAATCCAACATTTGTATAGCAGGCAAGGGTTTCTGTCTATTCTCTCTATTTCACATTCATATTAGCTCTGTGAGGTAGGCAGTGTAAGTTAAATTCTTCCCATTTTCAGACTGGAAAATTGAGGGTTGAGGAGAAATATTATCTATTCAAGATCAGACAGTGAGTTAGTAACTGATTTGGGATTCTTAATCCTGTGTGCTTTTCCCAGCTTTGTCTCAGATACTTCCAAGAGGAAAATCACATTAATGATACCAGTCGTTCACACCTTAGTATAAAATATGCTGTGAGATCCTGGTACAATGTAAGGAACACTGATGCTGGAATATTAAGTCCTGCTTTCAAATCACACACTTAACTGTGCGACTTTGGGCAAATAATATTACCTCTCTGATCCTCAGTTTCCTCATATCTAAAATGGGTGTGTTGGAGCACATGGTCCAACCAATTTTAATTCTCTTCCAGTTATAGATTTATGTTACTGTGAACTTATATTTGGCTGAGTTGAAAGACAGGAGAGAATGTGTGTGTTGATGAATGGGAGTGTTTCATTGACCACCACCCATGAGGATAGACCTAGGGAGAAGGAATTACAGTCAGTCACCTAGCATTTATTAAGTGCCTACTATGTTCCAGGCATTGTGCTGGGAATACAAAGAATGGTCAGAGACAGTCACTGACCTCAAGGAACTCACAATCTAATGGAGGAGACAGTATGCAAATAACTGTACAAACAAGCTATAGACAGGACAAATTGGGAAAAATCAATGGAGACAAGGCATGTGTATTAATGGGACCAGGAAACGCTTCTTGCAGAAAGTGAGATTCTAGGAGGTGAGAAACTAGGAGGTAAAGATGGGGGACAGACAGAAATGACTACAATTGGGACATGCAGTATCTTACTCCAGGAATGGCAAGGAGGCTGGGGTTGATTTCACGGTCACTAGTATGAGACCACTACATGCCTAGGGTGGGATGGAGGATGGAGGTATCAGGGAGTGGGTGTCAAGGGAAGCTAATTAAAATCTTCATTTGTTTTTGCTTCAGGCTAGTCTGAACTAGACATTCAGGGAAGCTGGCCCCATGGCCATCTGTACAGGAGTCTAAACTTTCCCACCTCCTTCCACCATTCTTTTCTGCCCTCCTCATTTATGATCCCAAACAAAGCCTAGGCCAAAGAACGGAATCATGAGGCACCCGGCCCAGCAGATACACACAGACACATGACAGTTAGGATAGCCAGAATTTATATCATTCTTTACATAGTTGATCTCATTTGATACTCACAAGGCAGACCTGAGCTCAATTCCAGCCTCAGACACGTATTAACTGTGACTCTGAGCAACTCACTTAAGCTCTGTTTGCCTCAGTCTCCACAACTTTAAAGTGAAGATGATGGTTACCCACTTCCTGTGGTTGTTGTGAGGGTCAGCTGAGATAACAATTATAAAACACAGTACCTGGCACATAGTAGGCACCCCATAAATATTTGTTTCCTCCCTTCTCCTCCCCACTTTACATAGGTTATCTGATTTGATCTTCACAACAACCCATTTTACAGATGAGGAAACTGAAGCAGAAGCAGACAGGGTCAGTGACTTGGACAGTCATATATATATATATATATATATATATATATATATATATATATATGGCTGGATTTGAATTCAGATCTTTATGACTACAAAACTAATGTTCCCCAAATCTGACTAACTGCCCTGAGAAGAAATGCTCTACCACCTCCGCGCTCCCCATACACATAAATGCTCATCTAGCCTCTATCTGCCTTTCTAAAGCTTCTACCCATAGTGCCTTGTTTTTCCCTCTGAGTCCAAGCGGAAGTCTACTCCCCCTTCCATTTGGCAGCCTTTCAGAACTTGGAGATGGTGACCATGTCCCCCTTATGAAGTGGTGTGCTGGAGTCAACTCTAAATTGCTTGCTAATTGGCTGTTAAATTCTCAGTGTGAGCATTTACCTCTTGGAAATCAGAAAATCCACAAATAAGGGCTTGACCATTGTTTTGATGATTGTCTAGTCTAGTCTTAAGAAAGTGATGGACAAAATGTTAATAATACAGCTTAAACTTAAAAGCATGATGTGTGTTTTGGAGAGGTGATTGTTAAACATTTACCTATGTGTCCTGGTCTCAAAGTTTTTTTTTTTTCCTTCTCCTTAATTCCATCCCCTGATTATCACAGCACTGTTTCTAGTCTCCTTTACCATGATGATCACCCTTCTAGGATAAATTCATAGAAGAGATGGCTTCTGAGCACAGACTACAAGGACGGTTAATATTTTTTTTCTTTTAAATGAATTTACATGTCACTTAATCACAACAGCCTAGGTACACATTTTAAAAAACAGTAATATTTATATATGTGTATATGTACAAACTGTATTATATGTTCAGTCTACAAAAAAACTATGTTTTTGCTTATTTATCATACAAATAAAAGTATATATTTCACTAGATATAAAAAAATTAAAAGGTAAATATTTACAAATTCCTGGGTTGCTTTTAATTACCCCATACTTTCCACTTTCATCAAGAGGTCTATGTCCCATTGATTGGGAGCCATAGCTAGGAGATGAAAGAATTACCTCACTTTGTAAGAGAGGGAGACAGAAACAATCTGAGAAGGAGAGCTTAAGCTTAATACTTTGGGGAGACAGTCTTCCTGTGCTGGTAATATTTTATCAGCCGATGTATTTTCTAGTGTCAGTGGGTGTCACTGAGCACTTAAGTAAATTGTCTAAATTGAGAAGGGAGTGGAATTGGACATAATTTTATTATGTGGGCTATTGTGAGTATATAGATATATATTTGATTATACATACAAGTATATGTATATATACATATATATGTGTGTGTAATTTTATTGATAAATTTTGTTTTTACATCAGTTATATTGCTGAATTGCTCTCTGCTCCCCAAAAGAGCAAACTATAATAAAGAATAATAAAAAGAGAAACAAAAGTAATTAATCAAACCAAGCTAAATATCAATGGGATTTGAAAGAATGTGAAATATTCCACATGCATAGAGTTCCCCACTCCTAAAAAGAAAGCAGGGTGACACATTTTACTCTTCTCTAAAATCAAGCTTCTTGATGATCATAATTACACAATATTCAGGGATTGTTGTTGTCCTTGCTTCCATTTATATTGTAGTAGTCATTGTGTATAATTCCCTGGTCTCCTTTCATTATGTGTCAGTTCATATAAGTCTTCCCATACTTCCCTTAATTCTTCATATTCATTGTTACTTATGGTGTAGCAATATTTCAATACATTCATGCATAACAATTAACTGTTCCCTATTAGATGAGCGTCTATTTGGTTTCTAATTGTTTGTTATCTTGAAAATTACTGCTATGGATATTTTAGTGCATATGATGCCTTCTTTCATTGACCTCCTTGGGCTATGTGCCAAGCATTAATATCTTTAATTCCATGAATGTAAACATTTTATTTGCTTTTTAAAAGCAAGGCAAATTGTTTTTCAGAATTGATGGAGGAATTCACAATTGTACTAACAGTGTATTAGAATGCCTATCTTCTGATAGTCCCTTTAATATAAGCTATGTTTATCTTTTTGCTATCATTGTAAATTTTCTTGGTGGCATAAGACCAAACCTCAGAGATGTTATTTTCATTTTTCTTATTATTAAGGGATTTTGAGCAATTTCTCATGTTTTTCCCCACTGAATAGTATTTTTCCAATTACATGTAAAGATAGTTTTCAACATTCATTTTTATAAGATTTTGAGTTCTAAATATTCCCCCCTCACTCCTCCCCAAGACAGCAAGCAAGCTGATATAGGTTATACATGTACAATCGTGTTAAATATATTTCCACATTAGTCATATTGTGAAAGAAGGCTCAGAACAAAATAGAAAAACCACAAGAAAGAAAAAAAGGGGAAACAGTCTGCTTTGACCTGAATTCAGATTCCATAGTTCTTTCTCTGGATGTGGATAGCATTTTCTATCATGAGTCTTTTGGATTTGTCTTGGATCATTGTGTTTCTGAGAAGAGCTTAGTCTATCAAAGCTGATCATTGCACAATGTTGCTATTACTATATACAATATTCTCCCGGTTCTATTCACTTCACTCAGTATCATTTCATGTAAGTCTCTCCAGGTTTTTCTGAAATTCACCTGCTAATGCTTTCTTATGAAGCAATAGTATTCCATTACATTCATATACCACAACTTGTTCAGTCATTATCCAATTGATCAATATACCCTCAATTTCCAACTCTTTACCACTACAAATATTTTTGTACGTGTGAATCCTTTTCCCTTTGGGATACAGTCCTAGTTATGGTATTGCTGGATCAAAGAATATGCATAGTTTGATTACTCTTTGTCTTGCGGACCTAACCTATTCCACTGATGCATCACTCTAATTCTTAGCAGTACCAAATAGTTTTGATTATTGTTCTTTTATAATATAGTTTTAGATTCGGTACAGCTAGGTCACCTTTCATTGCATTTTTTTTCATAAACTCCTCTGATATTCTTGACCATTTGTTCTTCCACATGAATTTTGTTATTATTTTTACTAGTTCTATAAAATAACTTTTGGTAGTTTGACTGGTATGGCACTGAATAAGTAAATTAATTTGTGTAGAATTGTCATTTATATTATATTATCTTGGCCTACCCATGAGTAGTTGATATTTTCCCAATTTTTTAAAAATATGACTTTATTTTTTTGAAGTATTTTATAATAGTGTTCATATAATTCCTGGATTTGTCTTGCCACATAGACTCCCAAATATTTTATGTCGTCTACTGTTAATTTAGAAGAAATTTCTCTTTCTATCTCTTGCTGCTGGGTTTTGTTCCTGATGCTGATGATTTATATGGGTTTATTTTTATATCCTGTAAATTTGCTAAAGTTATTTATCATTTCAAGTGGTTTTTAGTTGATTATCTAGGGTTCTCTAAGTATGCCATCATATCATCTGAAAAGATTGATAATTTTGTTTCCTCATTGCCTATTCTAATTCCTTCAATTTCTTTTTTTCCTCTTATTACTAAAGCTAATATTTCTTACAATATTAAATAATAGTGGTGATAATGGGTATCCTTGTTTCATCCTTGATCTTATCAGGAAAGCTTCTAGCCTATACTTATTACATATAATGCATTCTAATGGTTTTAGATAGATATTACTTATCATTTTAACGAAAACCCCATTTATTCCTATTCTTTCTGGTGTTTTTTTTAATAGGAATGGAGGCTGTATTTTGACAAAAGATTTTTTCTGCATCTATTGAGATAATCACATGATTTTTGTTGATTTTGTTATTGACATGGTAAATTATGCTGATAGTTTTCCTAATATTGAACCAGCCCTGAATTTCCTGGTATAAATCCCACCTGATCATTGTGTAATACCCTCATGATAAATTGCTGTAGTTTCTTTACTAATATCTCATTTAAAGTTTTTGCATCAAAATTCAGCAGGGAAATTGGTTTATAATTTTCTTTCTCTGTTTTGACTCTTCCTGGCTTTGATATCAGCAGCATATTTGTGTCATAAAAGGAATTTGGTAGGACTTCTTCATTTATTTTTTCAAATAGTTCATATGGTATTGGAATCAATTGTCCTTTAACAGTTTGGCGGAATTCACTTGTGAATCCATCTGGTCCTAGAGATTTTTCCTTAGGTAGCTCATTAATGGCTGTTTAAGTTTATTTTTCTAAAAAGGTGGTTAAGTATTCTATTTCCTCTTCTGTTAATCTGGGCAATTTACATTTTTATAAACATCCATTAATTTTACTTAGATTGTCCAATTTCTTGGCATACAAATTGCGCAAAATAGCTTCTACTTATTGCCTTAATTTCCTCTTCATTGGTGGCAAATTCACCCTTTTGATTTTGATACTGGTGATTTAGTTTTCTTCTTTTTTAAATCAAATTAATGAAAGGTTTGCCGATTTTATTGATTTTTCACAAAACCCACTCTGGTTTTATTTATTAGTTCAGTAGTTTTCTTACTTTGAGTTTTTTAATCTCTTTTGATTTTCAGAATTCCCAAGTTGTTATTTAATTGGAGATTTTTAATTTGTTCTTTTTCTAGCTTTTTTAAGTTGTATGTACAATTCATTAATCTGCTCTTTCTCTATTTTGTTCATATAAGAATTTAGAGATCAAATTTCCTTAAGTACTTCTTTGACTGTATTCCATAAATTTTGGTATGTTGTCTCATTATTTCATTCTTTTCCATAAGATTATCAATTGTTCCTAAAATTTGTTATTTGAGCCACTAATTCTTTAGGATTAGATTATTTAGTTTCAAATTAATTTTTAACCTGTCTATGACCCTTTATTACATGCAATTTTTATTGTATCATGATCTGAAAAGGATGCATTTGATATTTCTGCATTTGATTGTGAAACATTTATGCCCTAATTTTTGTGTAGTACCATGTACTGCTGAGAAAAAAAAAGTATATTCTTTCTATCTCCATTTAATTTTCTCCAGAGGTTTATAATATCTAACTTTTCTAAAATTCTATTCACCTCTCTAATTTCTTTTTTGTTTATTTTGTGGTTGGATTTATCTAGTTCTGAGAGGGGGGAGGTTGAGGCACCCCATTAGTATAGTTTTGCTGTCTATTTCTTCCAAAACCCTTTAACTTCTCTAATAATTTGGATGCCACATCACTTGGTGCATATATATTTAGTATTGATATTATTTCATTGTCTACCTTTTAGCATTGGTGGCATTTTAGCATTTACCATTGGTACCTTTCAGCAAGATGTAGTTTCCTTCCTTATCTCTTTTAATTACATCTATTTTTGCTTTTTCTTGGTCTGAGATCAGGATTGCTACCCCTGCTTTTTTAAAAAATTCAGCTGAGGTATAATATATTCTACTCCTGTCTTTTACCTTTATTCTGTGTGTGACTCTGCTTCATATGTGTTCTTATAAACAACATAGTGTAGGATTATGGTTTTTAATCCACTCTGCTATCCACTTCTGTTTCACAGGAGAGTTTATCCCATTCACATTCACACTTATGATTACAAACTATGTCTTTCTCTCCATCCTATTTTCCCCTATGTCTTTCCTTGTCACCCCTTCCCTCTTCACTAGTGCTTTGCTTTTGACTACTGCCTACCTCAATCTGCCCTCCCTTCTATCAGCTCCCTTCCCTTTTCTTTCCTCTTTCTCCTCCTACTTCCTGTAAGGTAAGATACATTACTATTTCCAAATGAATGTGTATATTATTGACTCAAATCAGATGAGAGTAAGGTTCAAACAATACTCACCACTCTCCCTTCTTTCTCTTTACTGTAATAGGTCTTTTGCACCTCTTTGGGTGATGTAATTTACCCTATTCTGCCTCCCCCTTTCCTCTTCTCTGAGTATAATTGTTTCTTTCACAACTTAATTAATTTTTTGTATCATCACATCAAAGTCTATGCACACCCTCTGTCTATGTGTACCCTTTCTATCTACCCTAATAAAGTTCTCAAGAGTTACAAGTATAATTTTCCCATGTATAGATGTAAACAGTTTAAACTTATTGAATAACATGATTTTTTTTTCCTGTTTACCTTTTTATGCTTCTCTGTAGTCTTGTATTCTAAGATCAAATTTTCTGTTCAACTCTGGTCTTTTCATCATCAAAGTTTGAAAGTTCCCTATTTCATCCATCTTTTCTCCTGAAAAAAATTATGCCCAGTTTTGCTGGATGGTTGATTCTAAGTTGAAATCCAAACTCCTTTGCCTTCTGGAATATCATATTCCAAACCCTCTGATCCTTTAATGTAGAAGGTACTAAGTCCTGTGCAGTGCTGACTACTGTCCCTTGATATTTGAATTGTTTCTTTCTGGCTACTTCTAGTGTTTTCCCCTTGACCCACTAATTCTGGAATTTGGCTGCAATATTCCTTGGAGTTTTTATATTGGGGGATTTCATTTTCATATTGAGGTGATCAGTGGATTCTTTCTTTCTTCTTTGTTTCTTTTAAATTTTATTTTAGACTCAAATACCAGAACACAAATACAGAATAGAGAAAAGATATCATAAACTTAAATACTGAAACTTAAATACACAGTAAGAAAGGGGGAAAAGCATGTCATCGTGCATAGAAAAGCATGAGAGGATCAAAATATGTAACAATAAATTTTCATTTCAAGAAAACCTGCATGATAAATAATACACATTGTGCTGAGAATTGTTCATCTTTTCTTTGCTTCCTTGTAAGTTTTCTTTTGTTCTTTGCTTTGCACTTTTTTACTTTGTTCTTTTTTTCCCTCTCCCCAAGAAGTTTACAATTAAGGCTTGATGTATTTCTCTATAGCTATATACATATGCATATATACATACACAAATAGACATATTTTTTCAAAGAAATTCTACTCCAGATCTTTGTTTTTTTTTTAAGTTTTTGCATATCTTTTTTCTTATCCTTCCTGCCTCTTCTACTTTACTTCTACCAACTACCTTTCCCTCCTATTGCTTGCCACCCCTCCCCCCAGGATCCCTCCCCTATCCTTCCATTATGATAAATCTAAACACCCTTCTATACCCCCTTTTACCTATTCCCTCCTCTTCCCTTCTAAAGATCCCTCTCTTGTCCTCTCCCCACTCCCTATACCCCTACTATTTCTTCTTGTGAATTTAGAAGACTTTTATAATCTTCTAAATATGTATGTATTGTTCCTTCTTAAATCCCATTCCCTATGAAAGTAAGCTACCAGAACTACCAACCTCCTCCCCCATCTAATTCCTCTGTATCTATTCTTCCTCTTTCACCCCATTTACATAAAGTAATTATTCTTTTTAGTTGTTACTAAACGGTTTTACTTTTAAAATTCATGTCATACTCTGGTTTACCCCAGTCTTTCTTATGAGCTACCAAATTACTGATAATTTTAGAATATATTTTACATTTCATATTTAAAAACAGTCTGTCCTTATTGAAGCCCTTAAAATCAGTCTTTGGTATGTACCTTATATTTATCTAGGTTCTTGTATGTCAAATATTCTATTAAGTTCCATTTTTTAAAACAAAGCTTTGAAAGTCTGACAGTTGATCAAATGTCCACTTTTTTTGCATTCAGGATTATGTTCAACTTTGCTGGGTACAATATTTTTGGCCAGAGCCCCAGTTCTTTTACTCTTCAATATGTAATGTTCCAAGACCTGTGATCCTTTAATGTCTCTGCTGCTAGGTCTTGTGTGATTTTAATTGTGGCACTATCAAATTTAAATTGTTTTATTCGTGTTGCTTTTAATATTTTATCCATGAAGTGGGGTTTCAAAATTTGACTATGATATCTCTATGGAGTTTCCTCATAGGATTTATTTTAAGTAGTGATTAATAGATTTTTAAAAAATATTTCTCCTTTCCCCTCTTTTTCTAATGCTTCAGGACAATTTAATTATTTCTTGTATTATTGTATCAAGAGTATTTTTTTTATCTTAACTTTAAGTTTGATTATTTTCATGTTTTGTATTATGGATCTATTCTCCAAATATGTTGTTTTTCTTATGAGATGTTTTGCTTTCTCTTCTATTTTTTATTAATCATAATTTGCTTAATTATTTCTTTATCTCTTATCATTTCACTGGCTTCACCCTGCCCAATTCTAATTTTCAAAGAGTCATTTTCTTCCTTTAGATTCTGGATCTCCTTTTCTTTTATTTTCTTTTTTTTAAAGCAATTGGGGGTTAAGTAACTTGCTCAAGGTTACACGGCCAGTTATTTCTGGGTGTGGTTCTAAGTATCTGAGCCCAGATTCGATCCCAGGTCTCCTGACTCTGGGGCTGGCTCTCTTACTCACTGCACCACTTGGCTGCCCCCTGGATCTCCTTTTCTAATTGGTTGACTTTACTTTTGTAATCCTGTTTTTCTTTTTTTTAAATAGAATTTTATGTTTATTTTTAGTTTACATCATTCATTTCCACAAGATTTTGAGTTACAAATTTTCTCCCCATTTTTCCTGTACCCACCACCCCAAAGTAGCGATGCCATTGAATATCCCCTCCCCAATCTGCTTTCTCCCATATCTTCCCCCATTTCCCCTTCGACTTTTCAGTAGGGCATGGTGGATCTCTATGCCCCAGTGGCTGTACATGTTATTTCCCAGTTACATGTAAAATAATAATAATAATTATATATATATATATATATATATATATATATACATATATATATTAAAAAAACATTTGATTTTAAAACTTTGAGTTCCACATTTTTTCCCTTGCTCCCTTGTCACCCACCCTTACTGGGAAGATAAACAATTCAGTACAGGTTGTACATGTGTAGCTATGCAAAACTTTTCAATTGTGGATATATTGTGAAAGAGTGAGATATTTCCCTCCATCCTATCCCACCTCCCACTTGTTCTATTCTCTACTTTGATCCTGTTCGTTTTCCAACTTCCCTCCCCACCAAACTGCCCTCCTTTCCATAATCCCTTCTCTCATCCCCTTCCCTCCTACTCTCCTGTAGGGTGAGATACCCTATTTAGTGTGTATGTCATTCCCTCCTGTAGCGGCAAGCACCCCAAGCGTCCTCAGGGTTTGCAGCTATCACAGGTTCTTGGATCTGCTTTGTTAAAGGAAAGCAACTCAAAATGGGTTAACAAGCTTACTTTAATCAGTCAGACATATATCGTTTACCTTGTTCAGGAGAAAAGGTCAGTACCCTGAACCTCAAAGTATACAGGCATAATTATCAAGACAGAAACATCAAGTAGACAGATTTCCAAACTGTCCAACCATTACATCCATACCCAGTCAACATCTGGGTTTCCACATTCTGGGTTTTTCAAAGCCGGGGGACTCTCAAAACGGCTTCCCAGAATTCAGATCAAATCACAGAACACTTCTCAAAGTGAGTCCCAAAACAAAGCTACACATCAGGGCTTATATAGCCTTCTCCTGGCTCAGAGAATGTAACAACCCCATTGACCCACTGGCCAATCAAAAAGTATCTACTGAAAAACAAGCCTCCCTCCCCAGGCTTCTGGTGCACTTTAGCCTAGGGGCAGGGAAGATCTTTAAAATTTACATTCGCATTACACCTCCCCAAGACAAATTCAAGGAGAACTTTTTTGCCTTCCTTTTCTCCCCCCCCCCATTGTAACAGTTTTCCCTTGCCTCTTCTATATGAGATAATTTACCCCATTCTGTCTCTCCCCATCTCCTCTCATAACATTCCTCTCTCACCTCTCAATTTCACCTTTCAAGTATCATCCTTCCTATTCTGTTCGTCTTGTGCCCTCTGTCTATGTATATCTGTACATGTATATACACACACTCACATATGTATTCATATGCCCATATACCATCCCATATAGACATATAGACATACATATACATATACATGTACATATACATATACATATACACATACACATACATATACACATACACATACATATACACACAAATTTCTTTTCCCTTCAACTATTCTCATACTGAGAAAAGTTTCATCAGTTACAAATATTATTTTTCCATGTAGGAATGTAAATAGTTCCACTTTGATAAGTTCCTTATGATTTCTTTTCCCTGTTTACCTTCTCTTGCTTCTTGTATCTGAATGTCAAATTTTCTGTTCAACTCTGTTTTTTTTTTCATCAAGAATGCTTGAAAGTCCTCTATTCCACTGAATGACCATATTTTCCCCTGATACATGATACTCAGTTTTGCAGGGTAGGTGATTCTTGGTTTTAATCCCAGTTTCTTTGACCTCCAGAATATCATATTCCAAGCCCTTCTATCCCTCAGGGTAGAAGCTTCCAGATCCTGTGTTATCCTGATTGTGTTTCCACAATATTCAAATTGTTTCTTCCTGGCTGCTTGTAATATTTCCTCCCTGATCTGGGAATTACAGAACCTGGCTATAATATTTAGTGGACTTTTCTTTTTGGGATCTTTTCCAGGAGGTGATTGGTGGATTCTTTCAACCTCTATTTTGCCCTCTGGTTCTAAAACTTCAGGGTAGTTTTCCTTGAGAATTTCTTGAAGAATGATTTCTAGGTTCTTTTTTATCATGTGTTTCAGATACTCCAACAATTTTTAAATTATCTCTCCTGGATCTATTTTCCAGGTCAGTGTTTTTATTTCACATTGCCTTCTATTTTTTCAATTATATGGATCTGTTTAATAGTATCTTGATTTTTCATAAGGTCACTAGTTTCCATTTTCTCCAATCTAATTCTGAAGGTATGATTCTCTTCAGTGAGTTTTTGAGATTCTTTTTCCATCAGGAAAATCCAGCTTTTTAAGGCATTCTTCTCCTCTTTGGCTTTCTGAGCCTCTTTTGCCATTTCTTTTAGTCTATTTTTTAAAGTGTTGTTTTCTTCAGGCAGGTTGTTGACTCTCATTTCATAATTTTCTTCCATATTTTTTCCATATCTTCCAATTTTTTTCTCATTTCTCTTCCCAGTTTTCCCTCCACTTCTCTTATTTGGTTTTCAAAATCCTTCTTAAGCTCCTCTATGTCTTGTAACCAGCTCGTATTTTTCTTGGAAGCTTTTGGTGCAGGAATTCTGACTTCACTGTCGTCCTCCTGTTCCATGCTTTGATCCTTTTTGTCCCCAAAATAGGAGTTTAAAGTTGGATTGCTGTGCTTGCTTTTCTTCCTTTGCTTGCTCATTTTGCCACTCAATTACTTGACTTTTGAGCTTTTGCCACAATAGAACTCTACTACAAGAGAGGGGAACTTTGTTCCAAATCACTGGGCTTTTCTCAGCTTCCTGAGCTATTAGTTGGCTGCCCTCTCTGAAGCCTCCAAATGCTCTGCCAAACTGGTCTCACAGCCCAGGACCTCCACCCTAGACAGCGATCCAGATCCAAGTAGGTTAAAGCAAGAGGGATTACCCGTCAGACTGGTCATTTGGTCCCCCTACAATCTGCAGTCCAGGAACTCAGAAGCAGCCATGTGGCAGCTGCACGGCCGTGGCGCCTCAGCAGCTTCTCCTTCCAAGGGGCAAAGGCTGGACTGCCCTCCTGATCTCTCTCTTCCCAAAGTCCACACTGCACTGACCTCTCACTTTGTCTTTACCATCTATTGGTTGATAATTCTTGAAACTGACACAGCTGCTGGTCATCTGAACTTCCTCCTGTTGGCAGCTGGTTTTGACCACCCTGAGGCTAAAACCTTGGGCTCACACGGGGCTGGACTCAGCTCCCAGAGTGCTGAGCTGGACGCTTCCTGCCAGCCTGCCAGACTCTCTTCAGTGGGAGGTAGCTTCTCTCTCTCTCATTTTGTGGGTTCTGTAGCTCCAAAGTTTGTTTAGAGTCATTTTTACATGAATTGGAGGAGGTGGAAGCGGGAGCTGCACAGAAATCCTGTTTCTACTCTGCCATCTTGGTGCTGCCCCCCTGTAATCTTGTTTTTCTTTGATTCTTCATTTTTTTCAGTTTTTCCTCCATCTCTGTCATTTGATTTTGAAAGTCTTTTTTAAAGATCTTCTATGAATTATTTTTGGGCAGGTGACCATTTATCATTACTATTTAGGAGTTTCTTTACTTCAATATCCTCCTCTTAAGATGAGCCCTGGTCTTCTCTGTTCCAATAGCTTTTTTGGCTGGATTTTTTCTCTTATTCCTCTGTACTTTTTTTGGTGTAATAGCTTAATTTTTATAATCATCTCTAGCCCTGAGGTATGGGGGATGGTGCCTCTTGCCCCAGATCTTCAGTTCTCCCCTTTAGCCTGGAACCAAAGCTAAACCTTCAACCTCCTGTAAGTGCCCACAGCCAGGGGCTTTCTGCCCCATTACTTCTGCACTCACTGGGTGTGTACTGTTTTCTTCTTACCCCACCACTCTTTGAAGCACCTTTGGGTCTGGCCTTCTTTATCAGCAGAAGTTTCCTCTATTTTCCCAGGCTCAGAGGCCCAACTCCCCTTCAGGAGGTAAAAGTTCCCGTGACTCTACCCAGGCAGTCTCTCAAAACCACTAACCCCAGGGCTCCCTGAGAGTTGTTAAAGCCGACCCCAGACTGGAGGTATTTACTCTACATAGGGACCAAACCTCAAATGGGATTTTTCTTCTCATCTTCTCCAAATTGTCCCAGGAAGACCCCTGTTGTGCCCCTATTCTTATTTATTGTTACCCACCCTTTGTTCAACCTTAAGGGGATATTTTTTTCTCTTTTCTAGGGGAAAATCTTGAGAACTTGGAATTTTCTGACCTACTCCACCATCCTCCCAGAATCCTGTCCAGTAGATTCTTTCAATTACTATTTTGCCCTCTGGTTCTAGAATATCAGGACAGTTTTCCTTGATAATTTCTTGAAAGATGCTATCCAGGACCTTTTCTTTTCTTTTCTTTGATCATGGCTTTCAGGTAATTTAATAATTCCTAAATTATTTCTCCTCATTCTGTTTTCCAGGTCATTTATTTTTCCAACGAAGCATTTTACATTTTCTTATGTTTTTTCATTCTTTTGATTTTGTTTGACTGATTCTTGAATGCACATAGAGTCATTATATTCCACTTGCCCAGTTCTAATTTTTAAGGAACTATTTTATTTAGTTAGCTTTGTTTCCTTCTTTTTCATCTCGCTAATGCAATTTTTTATTTATTTAATTTTAGTTTTCAACATTCATTGCTACAAGATTTTGAGTTACAAATTTTCTCCCCATATCTCCCCTACCCCCACCCCAAGATAGGAAGCATACTGAATACCCCTTCCCCCAATCTGTTCTCTATTATATCCTCCCCCCTTTACTTTCTTGTATGGCAAGATGGATTTGTGTGCCCCATTGCCTGTATATCTTATTTCCAGGTTGCATGTAAAGAAACAATTTTTAACATTTTGTTTTTAAAACTTTGATTTCCAGATTCCTTCCCTTCTTCCCTCCTCACCCACCCCCACTGGGAAGACAAACAATTCAATATAGGTAGTACATGTGTAGTTATGTAAAACATTTTGATAGTAGTTATATTGTGAATGACTAACTGTATTTCCCTCCATCCTATCCCACACACCTCCATTTATTATATTTTCTCCTTTGACCCTGTCCCTTTTCAAAAGTGATTGCTTCTGGGGAGTGGAGCCAAGATGGCAGAGTAGAAACAGGACTTCCCCTTGGCTCCAGCTTCCACCTCCTCCAATATATGTAAAAAATGACTCTAAACAAATTTTAGAGCTACAGAAGCCAAAAAGTGACAGAGAGAAACAAATCTCCCACTGAAGGCAGACCAGCAGGCCGGCAGGAAGGAGTTATTGCACCACACTAGGAATAGAGCCCAGACCTGAGTGAGCCATGCAGTTTTAGCCCCAGGGCAGCCCTGAATAGCAGCGGCCAGAGCAGACTTCAGGAGAGTGAAGCACCAGCAACTGTGGAGGTTTCTAGAATTATCAACCTATAAACACCAAAAACAAAATAAAAGGTCTGTTGGAACAGGGGTGGATGGAAGAGCAGGGTCTGGCCCCTGCCCCCAGGGTGAGAAGTGTGGGAGGCAGGGCAGCTGTGTCACATGGCTGCCTCAGCAGCACCTGGACTGTAGCTTGTAGAGGAACCAAGCTACCATTCAGAGAGCAGTTGCTTTTGGCTTAACTGGCTTGGATTTGGATTGTTGTCTTGGATAGAGGTCCTGGGGTGTATGGCCAGGTGCCAGAGCCTGTGGGATCTAGAGAGAGGGTGCCCTCCTAATTGCTCTGGCAGCAGCAAAAACCCCAGTGATTTGGGACAAAACTCTCTCCATTATGAAAACAGAGCTCTACCATGCCAAAGAGTTCAAAAGTCAAGTAATTGACTAGCAACATGAGCAAGCATAGGAAATGCAATCCCATAGATGCCTTTTGGGGGGACAAAAAGGGTCAAATCATGGAATGGAAGTAAGACAATGAAGTCAGAACTCCTGCATCAAAAACTCCCAAGAAAAATATGAATTGGTTACAGGCCATGGAGGAACTCAAGAAGGATTTTGAAAACAAAGTAAGAGAAGTGGAGGAAAAATTGGGAAGAGAAATGAGAATAATGCGAGAAAATCAAGGAAAGCGAGTCAAAGGCCTGACTGAAAAAAAGAACAATTTAAAAAATTGACTACCTCCAATGGAAAAAGAGGTCCAAAAAACCAATGAAGAGAAGAATACCTTAAAAAGCTGAATTTGCCAGACAGAAAAGGGATTTCAAAATCTCACTGAAGAGAATAATTCCTTCAAAATTAGATTGGAGCAAATGGAAGCTAATGACTTTATGAGAAATCAAGATAGTATAAAACAGATCCAAAAAAGTGAAAGAATGGAACTCAATGTGAAACATCTCACTGGAAAAACCACTGACATGGAAATTAGACCTAGGAGAAATGATTTAAAAATTATTGGACTATCTGAAAGCCATGATCAAAAAAAGAGCCTAGACCCCATCTTTCAAGAAATTATAAAGCAAAAATTGCCCTGATATTCAATTAGAACCAGAGGGCAAAATAGGAATTGAAAGAATTCATTGATCTCCTCTTGAAAAATATCCCAAAAAGAAAACTCCTAGGAATATTATAGCCAAATTCCAGAGTTCCCAGGTCAAGGAGAAAATACTGCAAATAGTCAGGAAGAAACAATTTGAATCTTGTGGAAACATAATCAGGATAATACAAGAGCTAGCAGCTTCTACTCTAAGGGATCAAAGGGCTTGGAATATGATATTCTGGAGGTCAAAAGAGCTAGGATTAAAAACAAGAATCGTCTACTCAGCAAAACTGAGTATAATACTTCAGGGGAAAATATGGTCCTTCAATGAAATAGAGGATTTTCAAGCATTCTTGATGAAAAAATCCAAAGCTGAATAGAAAATTTGACTTTCAAATACAAGAAGCAAGAGAAGCATGAGAAGGTAAACAGGGAAAAGAAATCATAAGAAACTTATCAAAATGGAACTATTTACATTCCTACATGGAAAAAAAAATAATTGTAACATAAGACTTTTCTCAGTATGAGGACAGTTGAAGGGAATATATATATATATATATATATATATATATATATATATATATATATACACAAAAGAGGGTATAGGTGTGTATAAATATATGTGTGAGGGTGTGCATATGTATGTACATAAGTACATAGACAGAGGGTACATAACAAGTTGAATATGAAGGGATGATATCCAAAAAATAAAATTAAGAGGTTAGAGGGGAATATATTGGGAGAAGAAGAAAGGGAAAACTAGATTAGGGTAAATTATCTCATATAAAAGAGGCAAGAGAAAACTGTTACAATGAAGGGGAAGAGCAGGAAGGTGAAAGGGAATGGGATAAGCTTACTCTCATTGAATTTGGCTTTAGGAGGGAATAATATACACACTCAATTGGGTATTTTACCCTACAGGAAAATAGGGGGGAAGGGGATAAGAGGTGGGATGATAGAAAGGATGGCAGATTGGGGAAGAGAGTAGTTAGAAGCAAACAGTTTTGAAAAGGGACAGGGTCAAAGGAATAAATAGAATAAATAAGGGGCAGGATAGGATGGAAGGAAATATAGTTAGTCTTTCACAATATACCTACTATGGAAATGTTTTGCATAACTACACATGTACAACCTATATTGAATTTCTTATCTTCCCAAGGGGGTGGTTGAGGACAGAAGATGGGAAAAAATCTGGAACTCAAACAAATGTATATTAAAAGATTGGTTTTTTGGGGGTTGTGGGTTTTTTTTTTTGTCTTTTACATGCAACTGGGAAATAAGATATACAGGCACTGAGGTATAGAAACCCATCTTACCTTACTAGAAAGTTAGGGGGGAAAAGGGAAGGCTATAAGAGAGAACTGATTGGGGAAAAGGGTATTCAGTAGGCAAGCTTTTTTGGGTGGGGTAGGGGAAAGATGGGGAGAAAAAAATTAAAACTCAAAATCTTGTGGAAAATCTAGTTATTGATAACTAGAAATTAATAAATAAATTGAAAATAGTTTAACAAATTTAAAAAATGTTTGCTTCTAACTACCCTCTCCACCAATTGCCCTCCCTTCTATCATTCCCCCTCTTATCTCCTTCCCCTCTACTTTCCTGTAGGGTAAGATACCCAATTGGGTGTGTATTTAGCCAAATCCAATGGAGAGTAAGGTTGACTCATTCCCTTTCAGCTTCCTGCTCTTCCCCTCCATTGTAACAGTTTTCTCTCACCTCTTTTATGCAAGATAATTTACTCTATTCTATCCTTTCTCCTTCTCCCAATATATTCCTCCCAATATATTAAAGAACAGTGGGATAAGGAGAAAGG
>NW_027187400.1:2184007-2197964 GCF_028583685.1 Petaurus breviceps papuanus
ATATATTCCTCCCAATATATTAAAGAACAGTGGGATAAGGAGAAAGGGAGAGATAGATTAGGGTATCGTACAGTGTCATACCCTTCCCTACTCAATAAAGTCTAGTGGCTTCCTATTGTATCCCGGATCAAATTCTCTGTTTGACATTCAAAGCCCTTTATAACCTAGCTCTATCCTACCTTTCCAGTCTTCTTACACCTTACTCCCTGACAAATATTCTGAGATCCAGTGACACTGGACTCTTGGCTCTTACACAAAAATACCACTTTACCTCTCAACTCAAGGCATTCTCTCTGTCTCCCAGTCCTAGAATGCTTTCCCTCCCTCCTTCTGTCAACTGACCTCCCTGGTTTCTTTTAAGCTCCAAATAAGATTTTATCTTCTACAGGAAACCTTCTCTGACTCCTCTTAATTTTATTACCTTTCTCTCATTAACTATCTTCTATTTTTTCTTGCAAATAATTTGCTTTGTTTTTGTATTTAATAAGTTTTCTCCCTTTAGAATGCAAGCTCCTTGAGAGGACTGTCTTTTATGTCTTTTTGTATCCACAGAGCTTAGCACAATTCCTGACACATAGTAGACACTTGACAAATGCTTATTAATTAATTGATTTACTAAATCCAAAGTCTCCTACCTCTTCTGAAAAGGGATGGAATTTCATTTTCTCATGTCTTCTTTGGGACCAGGTTTAATTATAATTACACAATGTTCAAAGTTAATTTATTTGCAAGTATATCAAATATTAGGTTGTCAAACACAATTCTTTCTGCTTCTTTTTTTCTATAGTTTGTTGTATTGATATTTTTTAAAATAATTTTTTAAGCAGTACCAAACAATATTGATGATTACTTTCTTTCTAGTATAATTTGAGTGCTGGAAGTTCTTCTATACTTCCTTCATTCCTTTTTGTTTTTTCTTTATTTCCCTTGAGATTTTAGAGGGATTTTTTGTTTTGTTTTTTATTTTGTTTTTGTTTTTTATCCCCTCCAAATGAATTCTATCATAATTTTATCCAGTTCTATAAATTATTTCTTTAGTAGTTAGATGATATAACACTATCTGTAAATTAATTTAGAAGTATCATTATTTTTATTAGTCTGAATAATCAAGAAAAAAAGTTATCTTCCCAATTATTTAAGCTGTCCTCATATCATACTTTATAGCTACTCATAATTATGAAAGTCTTGACTGTTACTTACTAGATTGAATTCCAGATTTAGTGTGAATTTTGTGATTATTTTGTTTGTTTTAAACAGTTTTTTTTTTGCTTTTGGGGGGGGGAAGCAATTGGGGTTAAGTGACTTGCCCAAGGTCACACGGTTATTTTTTGTGTTAAGTGTCTGAGGTCGGATCTGAACCCGGGTCCTCCTGACTCCAGGGCCAGTGCTCTATTCACTGTGCCACCTAGCCATCCCAATTTTGTGATTATTTTGAATGGGATTTACCCTTTCATGATTTCCTCCTGTATTCTCTTGTTGGTACCTGGAAATACTGTTGATTTTTGTGGGTTCATTTTTTGTGCTACCATTTTACAGAAGCTATCAATTTCCTAAGTGAATTTCTATGCTGATTCTTTGTGGTCTTCTGTATAAACCATCACAACTTCAACAAATAGAGATTGCTTTCATTTTTCTTTACCTACGTTTATTCTTTAAACTTTTTTCTTGTTATTTCTATTTCTAGCATTCTCAAACTATGTCACATAACACTGAGGAAAATAGGCACTCTTGCCTTATTCCTATATTTAATGAAAAATAAAACAATATATGTTCTATAAAAAGAGATGGATAATAAATTTTCTTTCTCAATTTTTGAAAATGATTTGTGTAGCATAGGCATTAATTGCTCTTTAAATATTTGGTTGAATTCACCTACAAATCTGTCTGGACTAGTAGAGCTTTTATTTAATTAGTTAACCATTTATTTATTTCTTCATTCTTTCTTTTTGTTGTTCTTTGATGATTAGCTAACTAATTTGCTTATTGATTGAGTGTAGTTTCTAGTCAGGCCAATTCCATTTTTTTTTTTTTGAGATTGGATTGTTTAACATCTTTTTTGATATTTTGTCAATTTGACCGTTTTATGTTTTTGTAGATAAACTTCCATTTCTTCTAAATTCTATTTTGATGTCATATAATTGTGTAGAGTAGGTTCTGATATTTCTTTTTTAAATATATGTCTTTTACAAAAATGGGTTGATTAATGAATTCTTTGTGTTTCCGCACCAGTCATTTTAGAAAGTTCATTTCTCCCTCTCCCCTTTCCTCCCTGCCTCCCTCCCTCCCCACATTGCGTTTGTGTCTTCATAATTTCATACTCTAAAGCTTTTTTCCCCTCTTTGGTTGATAGTCCTTGTCAAAGTATAGGCTGTGAAATGCTCCCTACAATGGTAATGCTATTAAGAATCACAGTCAATTATACTACTATTTCCAAGAGTTTCTCCTCATTACATACCTTTGACCAGGCAGTGCCCAGTGATACAGGGAGAGAATAGCCACAGAGAAAAGCAGTTAGAACCAGAGAACAAAGGTTAAGGAATGTAAGGTATCTCCTCTGATTATAGGGGAGGGTGGACCTGGTACAGATCTACAGTCAAAAGCTGTTGCTGCTCATCCTTTGTTCTTGAGAGGACCAGTGACGTCAGGAGGGTGATGTCTTGATTTGCAAGTGAATTGGATGTAAGTGAGACTGGGCTGTGCAAAATCCTGTCAAAAGTTATGTTTGATTTGGAGTTCTGCACCTGAATGTTAGCAGTGAAGTGGGGCATGGCACTCCAGAAGAAGACCATCACAGAACAGCTTGTACTAAGTAAAGGTAGGAGGGTTGATGTTGCAAGAAAACATCACATCAACCTGGTAGATGGGAAGTCATTTAGTCTGGGTAGATTTGGGGGTGGTCAACATGTGTGACCCAACAGGACTCATATTTAGTATCCAAAAACCCAGATAACATCAGTCCTATTTGGATTGGAGTCCGGGTTTCTCCTCTAAACCTTGGATCACAGTTTCTCCCCAATGTGCTCTCTAAAGAACAGTGATGTTTGTTTTCTCAATGAAGCCTTTGGTATCATACTCATCACAGTTACAGCTTCCACATTTATAATATATTTGCAAAGTCTCCTGTATGGACCCCTTCTCCTTTTCCCCTCTCCTTTCCTTCCTCCTTCCATTCTTTGAACAGTTCTTGGGTGCTGGACTGGGTTTCACTCCTTTTTTCCCGTCTTTTCCTTCCTCTCCTTCACCAGGGTAAACCTCCCACATCTCCCAAGGCTCCCACTATAGCTTTGATCCAAGACAATTCAGAGAAATATATGAAGCAATGTTTACCTCACTGCTAGTATGACAGTCTAGGGAGCCCTTCTCACAAGTGTGAGGAACAGCCTTCAGCACAAGAGCACTTCGTTCTTATTTGTTTTTATTTAATTTTTTATAAATAATTTATAAGTTATGCACTTAACTCTAAATAACAAAAAAAAACCACAAATAAGCATACATTTACAAGTATTTACATTTTAAAATAAATTTCTTTGAAAGATGTCCCTAATAGCTTTTTAGTTACTTACTCTGAGTCTCATCAGTTCTCAAAGTCTCCATTCATTTCTCTATGTTCACATTTTCCCTTTCAGATGATCCTGGTCAGTACTTTTACTCTCCTTCTAGCTCTGCTTTCTTTATATTGCATTGCATGCTTTTCCAGATTTCCTTCTATTTCTCATTAAGAAAAATATTTTAATGATTGTCAGATTATTTTTACAGTGATAACACCATATTTTATTCAGCCACTCACCAACTGTCAGATATGTAAAATGTTTCCAGTTCTTTAAAATTGTAATTAATTCAGTTACCTATATGTTTGAAATGAGAATATTGTTCCTTTTTTTTCTTTGTGATGACACTCTTTGAATATATTCCTGCTAATGGATTCTGGGGTGAGTCAGACAATAATAATATTTTTGTAATTTGTTTTGCCAAATTGACTTCCATAAAGATCCCACCAATGTTTAATTCCACTGGAAATGTATGAGTCTTTTTTCCACAGTCCTGTCAACACTGAGCTTTCTCACTTTTAGTTATTTTTACTAATTTGATGTGTATGAAGTGGTACCTAAGAGCTGTTTTAATTTGCATTTGATTATAGTACAGGTTGAAAGTTATTAGTGTTTTTTTTCTGCCAAGCTTGTGTTTATGCTCAGTGTATCCCCTTTTGAAAATTGCCTATTGACCATATGTTTCCTGGTGACTAGGTGTTGCCTGGAATATGTGTAGCAGTTTCTTCTACATTTTAGTCACTATGTTTTGATCTTTGGTGTTTGCTCCAGAGGCTCTTCTTAATTTACCATTTTTTTTTCATCTTGATTATATTTTTCAGTATTTTATCATTTTAAAGAATTTGATGTAACCAAATTCTTTCATCTTTCCTCTAATAGTGTATATTACACTTGCTTTAGAATTTTTAAAAATATGTGTGTCTTTCAACACTGAGATAAATACATCATTTCCTTTTCTTCTAACTTCTAACTCCTGTAGTTCATTTTCTTATATGTAGTTCCAATTTCTAGCTAGAATGTATTACGTGATACAAAGTAAGAAGGAATGCTGAACTGGTAGATTGAGTCCTAGACTTGGAGTTAATAAGACCTGATTTCTAATTTTACCATAGACACTTAAATACTGATAGAAAATCAATAAATTGTTTCTCCTCTCTGAAGCTCAGTTGACATCTATGAAACAGAGCTTATAAAAGCACCCTACTTCAGAGGGTCATTGTGAGGATCAAATGAGATGATGTTTGTAAAAGCATTTTGCAAGTCTTAAAACATTATATAAATTTTTTCTATAATTATTATAATCCAAATTTAATTTTTGTCTTATTGCTAATCTTTCCCCCCAGAAAATGCTTGGTAAAAGATGAATCCTTTCCCTAGTTTTTGTGATCTATAGGTTTATCAAACAATAAAATTTTGTTTGTACATGATCCTATTTCAAGGATATTGGCTCTTTTCTCCTCACTAATTTTTTTCTTTTATTTTTACAAGATAATTTTGATTAGGACTACTTTATGATAGGTTGTAAAGTCTGAAAGCATAAATTTACCTTAATTCACTTTGCTGCTGCCAAAAAAATACCATTTGCTATTTCTTATCCATTTTCTTGTTAATGTGACATTTTTGTTTATAAACAATTTATAATGAGCTTTACTATAAGCAACTACATAATCATATAGATATGCATTTATAATTGTTTACACTTCAAATTAATTCCTCCCTACAATAAGGCTGTAACAGCTTAATAGTTATTGCTTCTCTTTTCTGCTTTTTGTTTTCTTATTCATCGTTGTATTTGTGTTGCTGTTGCCCTGTCATCTAGTCATAGTCAGTGAGTATACTACTTTTCCTGTTCTACTTATATTGCTTCATATTTCTTCATGTGAATCTTTATAAATCTTTATATTCCTCATATTCATCAAGTTTAATAGCAAAACACCATTCCATTCCATTGATGTATCATATATTTAATCATTCACCAACTGCTATCCAATGATATATTGAATTGTCTTCCTCATATTGAGCTATCCTTATATCTTTTGTTTAAATCCTATTTGGTAGGGGAAGATGATTTTCCAAATGTGTTGTATTTTACTTCCTAATATTTTGCTTAGCATTTTGAATCTATATTCATTAATGAGATAGACCTAGAATTTTCTTTTTTAGTGATGTCTTTATCAGGTTTTAGAATAAAGATTGTCTTTGTCTCATAGAAAGAGTTTACATTATAAAGTATTTGTTACTACTCTGATCGCTGTTTTTTAAAAGTTTAAACAAAATCACTGGTAAACATATTTGGGTCAAGTATATCTTTGGGGGCTGGGTATTTATTTTGTGGGGTGAAGGGAGAGGGAAGAGAAGCTCAAAATAACTCACTGATAACCTTGTTTTTATTCTTTTGAAACTGGCTTATATAAATCTCTATTTTTTTATGTTCAGAGTAGGTAATTTATTGAGAGTCCATGACAATTTATAGTGGACCAAATCAGAATGATTAGTGATTTTCTCCAACTTCTTTCAACAGCATCAGGTGTGTGAGTGTGTACGCATGTATGTGTAGTGAGTGACAATGGGGGAGCACACATGTAGTGAGTATCTACATGTTGTGGAGAAGTGGTCTTGATGTGCCTTGATGGGAGACAAAATAGATGTCTCTAGCTTTTTCTTCCCACACTTATTCCCTTAAATATTGTTTATCTAGGATATATGATCAGGTTCTAGCTAATTTTTATTTGTCATTTGGGGGGAGGGGCTAAGACCTTTATATGAGTCTTGACCCCTTCTCCACCTAATTCAGTTATTGTTGCTGTCATTGTTTTTCAGTCATATCTGACTCTTCATGACCCATTTGGGGTTTTCTTGGCAAATATACCAAAGTAGTTTGCCATTTCTCTCTCCAGCTCATTTTACAGTAAACTGTGGCAAAGAGGGTGAAGTGACTTGTTTAGGATCATATAGCTAGTAAGTGTCTGAGGCCAGATTTGGACTAAGAAGATCATTTTTCCTGACTCTAGATGTGACAACCACTGTAGCAGCTAACTGCCTCCTTTCCCCCACCAGTTTCACAATGAATACACATAGAGAATAGTGCTTTATCTACACCATAACAAAACAGAAATCAGAGAAGGTATATATAGTAGAATAAATATTAGAAAATACAGTGTGAAGGAGCTCTCCCATTAGGAGTGAGATAATCCACCTCAACTGAGGGAGAATAGTCCTAATTATCATGCAAAGTCCTAATTATCATGGAAACTTCCTGAAGTCTCTAGAGTAGCAACCTGGGTAAATAATCTATCCTCTCTAAGAGCTGGTTTTCTTATTTTTGAAGTAAATGTTTTGGGCTAGATCAGAGATTCTTAACCTCACTAGTATCATGGAGTCCTTGGGCAATCCAGTGAAGTCTATAGATTCATCAGAATAATGTTTTTAAAAGCATAAAATAAAATGTATAGGATTACAAAGATACTAACTATATTGAAATACAATTATACACATGCACATGTGTATATATAAATATATAAATTCACATATTTCTATTTCCAGAACTACACTGCTTTCAGACTTCTTTGTATGTCTTCATCATTCCTTCTCTGACAATAAAACTCATCTTTGGTAAATCCCATTACCCTGCAAGATTGAATATGCCCAATTGTCACCTCTCACCAGCATCCTCTGCCTCTTTGATTGAACTCTCTGACTGGATGGCACATCCCTCAAAGCCTCTATTTGAGGAGGAGGCTTAGCTCAGATTTTCTCCCCATTGCTCTGCAACTACACTTCTTTGAACTTCATTGGAATACTTTATTGTTGCTCTTTCCCTCTTTCATTTTCTTTTCCTCTCCCCCCTTCAGTTTCCTTTTATATGTTGTCTTCCCCCATTAGGTTTTAAGCTTCTGGAAGGCATTCATTGTCTTTATTTTTATTTGTATTTATAGTCCCAGTACTTGGCTAGTATCAGGTACATAGAAGGCACTTATTAAATATTTACAAACTGACCGAAAGATATACATATACCTACAAACATGACAATCCATGTCCCTGGATGCCTAGATTATTTCTGAGTTCTCTTCCAGATCAAAGACCATGATCTGATGAATTTGAAAATCGTCATTCATTTTGCCCAAATAACTATTTAATTTTTTTTGGTCCTTATTAATTTGTTCATTTACTTTTATTTTACTAGATTCAGTTCCACAATTCCTTGAATTTCAAATGTTTTCCCTTTCCCTCCCTTTCCCCACCCCACAGCAGCATACAATTAAGTATAGGATCTTCAAATACTTTCACATTAGACATTAGTCAGGTTATAAGAAGGATTGTATTAGATGGGATGAACAATGGGAAAGAGGAAACAAAACCAAACGAGAAAAAGAAAGAGAGCAGGTAGTTTGCTTCAATCTGCATTCAAACTCTGTTCTTTCTAGTTCTTTCCCTGAATGTAGACATCTCTCTCCATCATGAGTCTTTTGGAATTGACTTATAACCCTGCATTGCTGAGAAAAGTCCAGTCTATCAAATTTGGTCATCACATATAAATTGTGTCTGTAATAGTGTACAAACTTCTCCTGGTTCTGCTCTTCTCACTCAGCATAAGTTTGTATAAGCCTCTCCAGGTAAATATGAAGTCCATCTGCTCCTTGTTTCTTATAGCTCAATAGTATTCCATTACATTCATATACCACAACTTTTTCTGCCATTCTCCAATTGAAGGGCATCCCCTTAATTTCCAATTCTTTGCCACCAAAAAAAGAGCTGCTATAAATATGTTTGTACATATGGGTCTTCCTCCCACTTCTATGATCTCTTTGGGATATAACCCTAGAAGTGGTATTGCTGGGTCAAAGGGCATGAAATTATTTATGGCCCTTTGGACATAGTTCCAGATTGCCCTCCAGAATGGTTGAATAAGTTCAAAACTCCACCAGCAATGCATTAGTGTTCTAATTTTGCCACATCCTCTCCAGCATTTGTCATTTTCCTGTTTTGTCATCTTAGCCAATCTCACTGGTGAGATGTGGTACCTCAGAGTTGTTTTGATTTGCATTTCTCTAATCAATAATGATTTAGAGCATTTTTCATATGCTTATTGATATCTTTAATTTCTTCCTCTGAAAACTGCCTATTCATATCCTTTGACCATTTATCAATTGGGAATAACTTGTATCCTTATAGACCAAATCTTTAAGTTACTTAGCATTCATTTGTATGTATTGCTGTTGAGCAATTTCTTTTTTTCAGCTATGTCTGACTCTTCATGACCCCATTTTGGACTTTCTTGGCAGAGACACTGGAGTGGTTTGTCATTTCCTTCACCAACCCATTTTACAGATGAGGAAACTGTAGCAAACTGGATTAAATGACTTGCCCAGGTTCACACAACTAGTAAATGTCTGAGGCTGGATTTGAACTCAGGTCTTCCTGACTCCAGGTCCTACACTCTATCCACTGTACCACCTAGCTGCCCCACATTTAGATAGAATTTTTTATAGTTATATTCTTAATTTCTTTTGTTTTTATCCCTTGCCTTTTATTTTAATGTTAATGACTTGTGTTTTCTCTTTACTCTTTTAAAATTTGCTAGTGATACATCAATTTCATTGGTCATATGAAAACCAAGTTTGATTTATTTGTTAATTTTTTTATTCAAACTTTATACTTCTGCTTTTTAACTTTATTTTTTTCAACTCTCCTTGCAACTGACTGTCTTTTCTACTGTCTTTAGATGAAAAAAGATCTGTTTATTCTTTCCTTTTTCTTTTTAATTACTAATTCAGTGCTACAAATGTTCTTCCAAGAACTACTTTTGCTCCATTCTGTATATTTTGATGAACTGTATTAATGTTATAATTATCATTTAAATATCCTGTTACAATGTTTCTGGTTTCTTCTTCAACCCAATTATTGACAGATTTAAAAAAATTATTTTAGCTTTATGCCTCATTCATATTATTATTGTTATTTATTTATGGCTTTATTATACTGTGTTCTGAAAAGAGAACATATATTCTGTTCTTTAAAAATTCAGCCAGAGCTCCTTTATATCTCTCTATGTAATAAATTTTATGGGTTCTGTGTGAACATTATCTGGCACATAGTAGGTACATAATGAATACTTGTTGACTGCTTATAAAGAAATGTAGCATCTTCCATTTTTTACTGTCTATATTATTATTGCTTATCTTACTAAGTATGTAGTTCAAATCTGTGACTTTTTTGTTTTTAATATTTTATATTTAGATTTAAAATATTATGATAATGGAATATTGAAGTTTCCTACTACTGTCATATTATCTATTTCTTTTTGTAAGGCTGTTAATCTACCTTTTATTTATTTAACTATCTTCTAATTTTGTTCCAGTTCCTGTTTGATACATATAAATTGCATGTTGGCAATTAGTAAGCATTCAAGTATTTTTTGATTTGACTTGATATGCAAGAATTATTTAAAGGTACTTCAGCATTAGGTTACTTATCACAATTCTGATTGGAATTCAACTCTATCTAAAAGCATTACTATCATCACTTTGTTTATTTTTTCTTTTCAACAGAGTTGCATAATATCTTTTAGACTAGTCTTTTAATTTTAATCTCTCTATTTTTGTGTTTAGGTGTGTTTCTTGTAAGCAAATGTTGATGTATTTAATTTTTAACCAATTCCATGATTCTTTCCCTTTTAATAAGGGAATTTAGACTATTAATATTACTTCAGTGAGTCAGATTGAATTTTTCTCTTGTAATTTTTAACTTTTTTTCACTTTGCCTAGGTGAAATTTAGGGGAGTTTCTCTTTTTTATAACATCTTTCATTGCTAAAATTATTGGAAAATTCAAGTATTTTTTTTATTTTTAAACTAATAACCATGTAATCCTATGCAAGTCACTTACTTTATACCTGCCTTAATTTCCTCACCTACCTACCTCTCAAGGCTGTGAAGATCAAATGAGATAACAATTATAAAGTGTTTAGCACAATGCCTGTCACGTAATAGGAGCTTAATCAATTTTTGCTCCTTTTCTCCCTCTACGTAATTCCCCTTAGACTGACCCTCTTTGATTAAAAGAATGAAGAGGCTTCTTAATCTTCTTAATTGTTCACTTTCTTCCATCAGAGTGGTATTATCTACATATCTGAGCTTGTTAATATTTCTCTTGGCAACCTTAATTCCAGTTTTTGATCCATCGAGCATGAGGTACTCTGCATATAAGTTAAATAGATAAGGTGACAATATGCAGCCTTGTTTTATTCCTTTTCCAATCTTAAGTCAATCAGTTGTTCCACGTTTGGTCCTAACTATTGCTTCGTGACCCTCATATGCATTCCTCAGGAGACAAGTAGGATGATCTAGCATTCTCATCTTTTTGAGGACTTTCCACATTTTGTTGTTGTGATCCACACAGCCAAAAGATTTAATGTAGTCAATGAAGAAGTAAATGGTTTTGTTTTTTTTTTTTTTCTGGAACTCTCTTGATTTCTCCATAATAGAGTGAGAATTGACAATTTGGTCTCTAGTTCCTTTGTCTTTTCAAAAATCGACCTGCTCTTCTGGTAGTTCTCTGTTCAAATACTGAAGCCTAGCTTGCAAAATCTTAAGCATAGCTTTACCGGCGTGTGAAGTGCGGGCAATCGGAACCTTTTTTGGCATTGCCCTTCTTTAGAATTGGGGCACAAATTTATCTTTTCTGATCTAGTGGTCACTGCTGAATTTTCCAAACTTGCTGTCATATTGAGTGTAGCACTTTAACAGCATTGTCTTTCAAGATTTTAAATAGTTCAAATGGAATTCCTCCATTGTCTTATTGTTAGCAATGCTTCCTAAGACCCACTTGATATCATTCTTTATGGTGTCTGGCTCTAGATCAGTAACCATACCATTATGGTTACTGGTAATATTAAGACCTTTCTTTTATAATACTGTATATTCCTGCCAACAATTCTTAATCTCTTCTACTTCTGTCACGTCCCTACCATTTTTTCATCATTCACATTTTTTTTGCATGAAACATTCCTTTGATATCTTTAATTTTCTTGAAGAGATCTCTCATCTTTCCCATTCTATTGTTTTCTTCTATTTCTTTGAATTGCTCATTTAAGAAAACTTTCTTGCTTTTCTCCTTGCTATTCTCTGGAATTCTGCATTTCATTGGGTATATCTTTCCCTTTCTCCCTTACCTTTTCACTCTCCATCTTTCCTCAGATATTTACAAAGTCTTTTCAGGCAGCCATTTCACTGTTTTGATCTTCTATTTCTTTGCATTTTTGTTGTTGTTGTTACCTCTGATACAATATTGCTAACCTCTGCCCATAGTTCTTCAGGCATTCTATCTACCAGATCTAATTCCTTAAATCTATTTATCACCTCCCCTTCATATTCATTAGGGATATAATTTAGTTTATAACTATATGGTCTGATGGTTTCCCCTACTTTCTTCAATTAAGTCTCAATTTTTCAATAAGGAACTCATGGTCTGATTCACAGGTCTTGTTTAACTGACTATATAGAGCTTCTTCACCTTTGGTTGAAAAATATAAAACCAACCTGATTTCAATATTTACCATATAGTGATTTCCACATGTAGAGTCACCTTTTGGGTTTTTGAAAAAGAATGTTTGCTATGCCAGTGAGTTATTGGGGGTGGGGGAGTGGGAAGAAACCCTCTAACAGTCTCTGCCTTGTTTCATTTTGTGCTCCAAGGTCAAACTTGCCTGTTATTCCAATTATCTTTTGATTTTCTACTTTATCATTCCAATCACCTATAATGAATATGACATCTTTTTTGGTGTTATTTCTAGTAGATGTTGTAGATCTTTATAGAAGTGATCAACTTTGACCTTTTTGGAGTCAGTAGTTGGAGCATAGACTTGTATTAGTATGATGTTAAATGGTATGCCATGAATTTCTACAAAACATTTTGTCATTTTTTAGATTACACCCCAGTAGTGTTTTTATTACCCTTTTATTGACTATAAGAACTATTCCATTTCTTCTAAAGGATTCCTGCCTCCAGTAATATATGCAATGATCACCTGAATCAAATTTCCATTCGAGTTCACTGACACCCAAGAAGTCAATGTTTGATCATTCCACCTTTTGTTTGACCACATTCAGCTTACCTTGGCGTGTAGATCTTACTTTCTAGGTTCCTATGCAATATTGACCTTCACAGCATCAGACTTGGCTTTCTGTGTATCTGCAGCTGAAATTCCTTTTGTCTGTGGCCTTTATTCCTTTTTTTAAAGCAATTGGGGCTAAGTAATTTGCTCAAGGATACATGGCCACTTATTTTTTGTGTGGGTGCCCAGTATCTGAGGCCGGAACCAATCCTGGGTCTCCTAATGCCAGGGCCGGCACTCTTACTCACTGCACCACCTGGCCACCCCCACTTTATTCTTTCTGTGGCTACTTGCAGTTGTCTTTCACTCTTCCCACTAAACTGTTGAACACCTTTGGACCTGAAGGTCCATGTCTTGTGTCATATCTTTTACCATCTTAATACTGTCCATGGGATTTTTTTGGCACAGATATTGGAGTGGTTTCCCATTTCCTTCTCCAGTGGATCACCTTTTGTCAGAACTCTTTACTATGTCCTGTCCATTTTTAGATAATCCTGCATGGCATATCTTGTAGTTCCATTGAGCTATGTAAGCCCCTATGCCGTGACAAGGCAGTGATCCAGGAAGGGAATAGAAATCTTTACAAATCTCAATTTATTGAACTCTTTCCTTTTATCCCTCATTATTAATGCATGATTTTATCCTAAACCATATGCAAGTCTCTTGCAAAGCTTGATACATCTCCCTGGATGCTCTTTATTAAGAATAACTTACAGCTTATAATCAGGTTTTGCTAATGAAGATCCCAGCCCATGTAGAGTATAGTAGAGAAGTTACCTAGTCACATGAAGCTCAAAGGAATGGAGGTACCTTTTGCATGATCATGTAGCTTACAAGTGTCAAAGGCAAGATCTGAAGAGAGATTTCCAGACTGTAAGTCTAGCACTCTAGGCACTGTGGCACTGCCCCCTCTAGGCTCCCAGCAGTCTACTAGTTCAGTTCCTCTCACTCATCTGAATTTTCCCCCTGATTGATTAGAAGGAATTTTTATCTTGCAAACTCTCCTCAATTAATTGCTTGTTATTTTAGATTCTTAAATGTTTTTCTTCTTTCTTAAAATAAAATGTGCAAACCTTCAGGATGCATAAAAATGCACAAATTCAATCCTATATTTTAAAAATCTATGCATGTGTTTATGTACACATATGTATTTGTTTTGCATATGTATGTACATATATGGATAGATAGATAGATAGATAGATAGATAGATAGATAGATAGATAGATAGATAGATAGATGGATAGATAGATGGATAGATAGATAGATAGATAGATAGATAGATAGATAGATAGATAGAT
>NW_027187400.1:2197974-2232205 GCF_028583685.1 Petaurus breviceps papuanus
GATAGATAGATAGATAGATAGATAGATAGATAGATAGATAGATAGATAGATAGATAGATAGATAGATAAAGACTGGACCTGTGATTTCATTCATATAGGAAATTTATAAATGAGGAAATTACTTCCATCAATGGAGTTGGCACTTTTTCTGTAAGAAAGTCTTGGAAAATGTGTTTGGGTGTTAAGAGAGTAAATGAATCAACCAGGATCAGGCAAAACCATTGTGTCAGAGGTGGAACTTGAATCTGGGTCTTCTAGGCTTTTGAGGACCATTGTTTTCTCTGTCTCTATCTATCTCTTTCTCTGTCTCTGTCTGTCTCTCTGTTTCTGTCTCTCTCTCTCTCTCTCTCCCCCCCAACTCTCTTTTTCCCTCTCCCTCCCTACCTCTGTCCCTCTCCCCTTCACTCCCTCCCTCTGGCTCTTTCTCCTTCCTGTCTCTCCATCTCTAACTCTCTCACACCCACTCCCCCACCTACACCTAGACATATACTTACTTACCAGAATATGGCATGGATATAGTGGATAAGAATCAGGCCTTGAGATTAGGCAGACCTGGGGTCAGATCTTGCTCCCCCCACCCCCACACACAAATACAGGTCAAGTTACTTCCTAAACCCTAGGAAGTTCTCTAGGAAGGTAAGGTGCAGAGCTGTAGTGGCAGAATGACATTGGTAGCAGAGAGTAACATTTGTCCAGAGGATCAAATAAGATAATGCGCATTAGGGGTGGCCAGGTGGCGCAGTGAGTAAGAGCGCCGCCGGTCCCCGTGTCAGGAGACTGGGGATAGGTTCCGGCTTCAGATACGTGGCACCCACACAAAATAACTGGCCGTGTAACCTTGAGCAAGTTACTTAATCCCAATTGCTTAAAAAAAAAAGATAATGTGCATAAAATGTTTTGTTAGCCTTAGAATACATACATACATACATACATGTACATATATACATTTATTACCAACTTTTCCTTCTTTCTCATGTGATCACTGAAAATCTGAAGAGATTTTAATTTACACTTTATGTAATTTCTTTTTTCTTCTTTCTTGATTTTTTAAGAATTCTTTATTTGTCTTCACTGGATCACTTGGGGAGATTCCTGCCCTGCTTCCACACACAACTCACAAAGTGGTTCCCCCAGACAAGGCTATCCCAGGATCAAGATACTCAGTGGTTCCACATCTCTTCAAAACATTATCTCACATGCCCCCATCAATATGTTTACCATTTTTCTTTTTAAAATTTAAATTATTTACATATTTTATTTTAATGACACCTTTATTTCCCAGTATATTCCTCTTCCTCCTTCCCAAGACACTATACCTTTTTGAAAAAAATAGGGAAGGGTGGGCAACAGTCCAGCAAAATTAATCAGCATATCAATTGAGTGATATGCATTGTTCCACACTCAAGATTCCCCTTTCTACAAAGAGGGAGATAAATTTTCATTTGTCTTTCTTGAGTCATACTTGCTCATTATAATTTTGCAGAATTGATTTTGTTTCCATTTCTTTGCTATCTTAAACCATGCTATTATAAATATATAGGCATATTTGGGACCTTCCTTTGTAGTGCTGACATCTTTGGAATATATGCCCAGTGGTGGGTTAAAATGTATGTCTTTTATTGACTTAGTGTAGTTACAAACTGCTTTTCAGACTGGTTGGACCAAATTGCACTACCAACATTAGTGTATTATTGTGCAAAAACAAAGGCTTTCCATCCACCAAAAAAAAAATTATAGCAGCACTTTTTTGTGGCAGCAAAGAACTGGAAACAAAGCCCATACCAATTGACTGTGGGATGGCTAAACAAATTGTAGTTTATCAATACAATGAAATATTACTGAGCTCCATGAAACAAAGACCATCGTGAGCACAGAAAAGTATGGGGAGACTTACACAAACGGAGGCAAAGTAAAATAAGGGAACCAAGAATGATTATCATGTCATAATGACTATAATGATGTAAATGGAAAGAGCAAACACTACAAAATAATTGAAATAGAATGTTTTAAACTTATAAAGAACAAGTTTGTCTCTAAAAAAGAGACATAAGAAAATGTTTTCCCTACTCCTCCGTATAGGTCAGGGTGCAGAGGTGTGAAACATTACATATAACTCACATTTTTGAAATGTTGATCGATTTTATTGAAAGTTTTTTTTTCTCTTCTTTTAAGAAAAATGTTGTTGTTATGGGGGATAACTCTCTGGGAGGCAGTTAGGAGAGGGATAAAGGGAGAATTTAGGTGATGTAAAAACAAAACAAAACAAAATCAATAAAATCCATTTTTACAAGCAAAACGGTACGAGTGTGCCTGTCTTTCCATAACCTCTCTGACACATGCTATTCCTCTCTTTGTCATCTTTTCCAATTTTATGGGTGTAAATTGAAACCTCAGTGTAGGTCTGATGTCTATTTCTTTTACTATTAGTGATTTGAAACAATCTTTCATATTATTGTTAATATTTTGCATTTCTTTTGAGAATTACTTGCTCATATCTTTTGGCCACTTATCCCACTAAGTGGAATGATTTAGATATTTGTGTTAATTTTTATATATCTTAAATATCAGACTCTTATCAGAAATATTTGATGCAAAGGTTTTTTTTTGGAGGGGGGAAAGTAGGGCAATTGGGCTTAAGTGACTTGCCCAAGGTCACATGACTAGTTTTGTGTTAAGTGTCTGAGGACAGATTTGAATTCAGGTCCTGAACTACAAGGCTGGTGCTCTATTCACTGCACCACCTCACTGCCCCCAAAGTGTTTTTTTTCCAAATATGCTTCTCCCCTTTTTATCTTACTTGCAATGATTCTACTTAGTGCAAAAGCATTTAAATTTTATATACTCAAACCAACTGCTAAACTTTTGTTAAACCCATCCCTTGTTTAGTTAAGCAATCTCTGGGTAACCAGTGCTATTAAAAGCACATGATCAAGTTTTCTTCTTTTTTTATATTCATTTTGACTTTTAATATTGAGGATACATGTCCATTTTGAACTTACTGTGATAGTGTTTACCTTTTCTATTTGGCCAGATAGCACAATTTAAAGCAATATATGATAGAATGGTGTAGTAAGAAAAAGGAGCAAAATAAAACATCCCTCACAGAACCAGTGGGATATGTCATTACTCTTTTAACTTCCAGAAGACAGGCTTTTGCCACTACTTTAAAAAATATATATTTAAGAAAACTATGAGTCCTACAACACCTAGCAATCAGAGTATGGAAAATCCCACTCTGAATTTTCTCCCATAAAGAAGTCTGAGGTCTGATTAGAATGAAATTTTCTATCCATAAGTTGATTCCTCCACACAGGTAGTAAACTCTTTGGAATACAAAGCAGAATTGTCTCCAGATATTTAAAACACTCAGGATTAAGTTTGTCTTTTCATTCTAATTCCTGGTCAACGATGACTGCATTTCTATCAAAAGTTTCACTCTGACTTAGGGTCAAAAAATCCATGTTAATCTCTGTTTAATTTACAATTTCAAAACTTTTTACATTTAGCATCTATTTAGAAATTATTCTTCTAATAAACTCCCAATAGCCATTGGGGTTAACATAATCTAGCTTCTCAACTCCCAACCTTTTTTCCTATGATAAAGGCATGAATATAAAACCAAGGAAGTTAAATCATCCATCATATTTCCTTTCCCTAAATTCATTTCTTTCCTTTCATACTAATATTTTGTCCTAAAATCTCTTGAGGCTTTAAGCCTGTCCTATACAATCATTCTGAAATTTGATGAGTAGGTGTCTTTGAGACTTGAGTTTTGGATTTTACTATGCTGGAGTCCTTGAATATTTTTTTCCCTACTGTATGATGACTTTTTGTGACTTGCTATTTCTACTCTGGGAATTTTCCTCCTCTCAAGCTTTTCTCCTTTGGCAAATTGTGGCATTTATCTCAGATATCCTATAGCACAAAACTCTATTGTTTGAATATCCACATTTTTTC
The DNA here is from genome assembly GCF_028583685.1 of Petaurus breviceps papuanus. NCBI lineage: Eukaryota > Metazoa > Chordata > Mammalia > Diprotodontia > Petauridae > Petaurus > Petaurus breviceps. The sequence goes on from NW_027187400.1 coordinate 2,201,932, forward strand.
CATTTTTTTGTGATTCCAGAAATTTCTGGAATATTCTGTGAAGAATAAAAATTGTGACTATCCCAAAGGACAGTGGAGAAATTATAAGATCATGAGTTTAGAGGCATAAGGAATACTTGAGGTCATCTCTCATTTTGCAGATTGACCACCCTCAATTTAAAGATGAAATTCAAGGAGGTTAAGTGCTTGCCTGTGGTCATACAAGTACTAAATGGCAGAGGCACCATGTGAATTTAGGTCTTTTGAGTCCATTCTGTTGCCAGTTTGAGGGACTTAAGAAACCTACACAAAAGACACGTAATAGTCAGGAGTCTAAAAGCAATAGGGCTTTATTTTGGGTGCTTTATTTGAACCAAAGGAAATGATGAGGCTAATGGAGTCACCCACCACTTTAGCACAAAGGGAAAGGCAGGAGAAACAAGGGAAGGATATAAGCAGAGCAACTATAGTGGTCTTCAGGCCACAGCAGGAGGAATAGGTGGGTTTAATAATGGTCCTATTGTGTAGAGGCTGCTCCTTAATTCCATATTCCCCTACCCCCAACTTCAGTTCTTCAATTACCCCAAACAAACTCTGTTACAAATAATTAGAGTCTCATCTTTTCTAGGACAGCATGTCAGCCCTCCCTCAAGCACTGGGGCCAGAAGCCAACACCTCCCAAGTTGAAGCATTAGATCAACACTGCACCCATAAATTGACAGCCTGAGAACAACCCAACCAGAAGGGCAACAATGATAATAGGTAACTCAACAGATAGAGTGCTAGATCTGGAATCAGGAAGATCTGAGTTCAAATCTGACCTCAGACACTTACTAGCTGTGTGATGTAGGGCAAGTCACTTTGCCCTGTTTACCCTAATCCACTGGAGAAGGAAATGACAAACCACTCTGGTATCTCTGCCAAGGAAACCCCACAGGCAGCATTGGCATGCTGTGATCCATGGCATCACAAAGAATGGACACAACCGAATGAGTGAACAACAATGAACCTAAAAGAAAAAGGGAATTCTCACTCAGCCACATCTGACTAGTTTCCCATCTCTGATGCCGTAGACCAAGAAATGCTAGTCTGCAAAGCTGTATAGCATAGTAGCTCCTAGTATAGATGTTTCTAACAATAGAAGCCAAAAAAATGGGGGGAAGAGGAGAAGATGCTAAGCAGAAGGAAGGGGAATATCCAGAAGAGTCAAGAGTGGCATAGAGAATAACATTCTAAACTAGGAGTAAAGAAAGCCTGGGATCAAATCCTACCTCAAATATTTCCTAGAAGGGTGACCTTAAGCAAGCCTCAGGGTAACCTCTCAGTTTTCTCAACTATAAAAAGAGGATAGTAATAACACTTACCCTGGAATATCAAGTGAGGATCAAGTGAGATAATATGGGTAAAGTATTTTACTAAGGGGCGGCTAGTTGTTGAAGTGAGTAAGAATGTCAGCCCCAGAGTTGGGAGACCTGGGATCGGTTCTGGCCTCAGATACTTAACACACACACAAAATAACTGGCCATGTAACCTTGAGCAAGTTACTTAACTCCAATTGCTTAGGGGCGGCCAGGTGGTGCAGTAAATAAGAGTGTCGGCCCTAGAGTTGGGAAATCTGGGATCGGTTCCAGCCTCAGATACTTGGCACCCACACACAAACAAAAAAAATAACTGGCCGTGTAACCTTGAGCAAGTTACTTAACCCCAATTGCTTAAAAAAAGTATTTTACAAAACTTAGAACACTATGCAAATATGAGGAGCTATTGTTGTTGTTATAATTGCCATTAAAGAGATGGTCTACAATAATGAAGGCCAGAACCAGAAAACTAAAGAGGCTACTAGATGAGCAACTTCATTACCTGTTCTTTCCACAGCACCATACTATGTAGTGGACATGAGGGAAATTCAGTGTACTTCTAACAATGACTTTGATCCAAGAGTTGGCAGATGGGATATCGTCCATGAAACATGACATATGACCAGAAAAAGAGATGGGTCTTATGTAGCAACAGCAATAGATGACACATGGGCAGCCCAAGCTTTGCACTGATGTGAACAAAATATAAAAAGACCAAGAACAAGACCTTGAGCAAGACCTTGAACAAGAACTAGAGCAAGACCTTGAGCAAGACCTGGAGCAAGACCTAGAGTAAGACCTAGAGCAAAACCTTGAGCAAGACCTTGCTCACATTTGACAGATCTATGGAAGAGAGATGGAAGAAAATGGACAAGAAATTTACAAAATGGAAAGATGTGGATTGGTGTCAGTATGCATTAAGAAATAGACACTCATATTAACATCTTCCTCTTTGCCTATAATTGTATGCCTTTATTAAATAGGCAGGTAGATGGTGCAGTGTATAGAACTCTAGGTCTGGAGTAGAAAAGCCTGAGTTCAAATCCAGTCTCAGATACTTAGTAACTGCGTGACTTTGGACAAGTCATTTAACTTTTGTTTGCTTCAGTTTCCTCACCTGTAAAATGGAGATAATAATAGCATCTACCTTGAAAGTTTGTTGTGAGGGTCAAATGCAATAATAATTGTAAACCTCTTGGAACTAACCTAGAACTAGCCTAGAATTAGCCTAGAACATAACAAGTACCATATAAATGTTAGCTATTATTATCATATTATTTTACATGAACTCCATTTACCTCAGTTTCTTCAATTATAAAATGGGGATGATAACAGTACCTACCTCTCAAGGTTGTTGTGAGGATTACAAAGATGAGATAATATTTGTAAAGCACTTAGTACAATGCCTAACTTTTAGTAAGTGCTATATAAATATTAGTTATCATTATTACTGATAATAATAAGGTTCACAAATGGTCATTGAGTAAACTGACATCAGTTATCTAATAAGATAAAAATTATTTTTCAGATACAGGGTGAAGTTGCTTTTTTCTCTTGTTTTCCTATACCTCCGGAATGTCAATGTTTGATCCTGAAGATCAATTTTCTAAATTTATCTTGGATTGTAATTTTTTTCTGTGACAATCTGGGATGTTTTCCCCCAAATTTTATCATCATTATCCATTTATCTTTTCTTGATTATATTCTACTTTTTGTTTCATCCATTGATGTTTTTTAACTTTTCATGTTGCATTTCATTTTTCTCAAGCTGTCCCTTTGTTTCTTTTCTTCTGCTGTTAGAAACTCTCTTAAATATACCTATATTCCCATGCATTTATTTTTATTTTTCCTCTATCATTTGTGTTACAAACAGTTCACACTTTTTTTTAAATCTTGCATAATCTCTGCATTGAGTTCAGTTTTTCTTTGATTTGTTAATTATCTTTCAGATAGGCTTTGTTCCCTCTCCTCTCCTTTCAATCAATATTTATTCTCTTTGTTCTTTGGCATTTGAAGAGACAGGGCTGATTCTACTTAATTCAACAAACATTTATCTAACACTAGCTATATGCAGGGTATTCTGGTCGATGCTAGGGATCCCATGGCAGACATGAAGTAATTCTTGCCTTTGAGAAGCTTATATTCTATTAGAGAAGACAACATGGACCCACATCAGTTAATACAAAGCACATATAAAGCAATACTACTCATTTAGGAGGTGACACCTGAACCTTGAAAGCTAGGAATTCTCTAACGTAGAGGTGAGGAGACCATGTTCTGGGTTTGGGAAAGAGCTTAAGGAAAGGCATGGGGATAAAATATGGAATGCCATGTGCAAGGAATAGTCAGCAGGCCAGTTTTACTGGAAGAAAGAATGTCTGAAGATGAATAATAAGAAGTAACACTGGAAAGATAGGTGGGGCCAAAATTGTGAAAAGAAACGAACAATGACTTTGGAGGTTAAAATGACTTCACCCTGCCATGTTCAGTGGAGAAGGAAGTTGCCAAGTGAAGATCTGTCCTGTATTCTCCTGCTCTGTACTAGAAAGCGAAAGGGGGACTTTGTTAAATTGTGATGTTTAAAACTTGCTATCTGGTCTTATCTCTGTTTCTTCCCCTGTGAGCTACTGGGGCAGGCACTCTTATAGACTCCTTCCTGCTCCCTTATCTCTGTCCAAGTCCTGGGCCAGTCCATAAAAAGCATTGTGTAGATCCTAATCCTATAAGTAGTTGATCAAAGTTCCCAACCAACTCAATGAGTTCATAGTGAGGGATGGAAGGGAATAAGCATTTATTAAATACCTGCTAGGTGCCAGACACTGTGCTAAGTGCTTTAAAAATATTGTATTTTCTTGGTTCTGCTTATTTCGTCCCATATCAGCTCATACAAGTCTTTCCATGTATCTCTGAATTCCTTATATTGGTTATTTTTTATATTTCAATGATATTCAATTACATGAATTGGCATAATTTGCCAGGCCATTTCCTAATAAATGGCTCCTATTTCATTTCTAGTTCTTTACTCCCTCAAAAATTGCTGCTCAGTGTATTCTCAAATATAAAGGTCCTTTCTTTTCCTTTTTTAAGCTCAAAGTAAAGGCTTAGTAAGAATTGTGGTAACAAGGCATCTTTACTGTAAACCCAGGGCAAACCCTCCTATAAATTAGCAGCATCCACAGAAAGAGTGGACATACATCGAGTTCAAACCTGGAGAGGTTCATGCTACAAACTACATTAGGAGCTAACAGCCCCAATGCCACAAGTCCCCATCTCCCTTCTCCCTGGTCTTCCTATGATGTCCTCAAACTACTTCTCACAATGCTTTTCTTTTCCAATCAATCATTAAGCATTTATTAAGGACCTACTCACTATGGGCCAGGCATTGGAACAGGTGATAAAGATACAACAAATGAAATGATGAAAGGAGCATATATTATAAATTCACTTCTCTTTCCCAAGGGTGGAATCTCAAACCTAAGAAAGATGTAAGAATCAGATATTTACCTCCCCTTTGATAGAATGCTGAAGCCATAGAAGGAGCAGAGGGAATAATTGGAGAGATCTTGGCTTAAACCAGACACTGCAGAGATGGATGAGAAGGAAAAACCCGAGGAAAGGAGTGCAGAATGTGTTAGACAAGGAAGTAGTGAGATATCCTCTAGAACAGAACCCCTTTGCTATAATGGATAACCTCATCTTCCTAGCTTGTTTCACCTATATCTCTTCACATATTCCCTGTTCCAGCCAAGCTGGCTTACTCTTCCCTGAGCTTGGCCTCCCAATTCTTATTCCCTTGTCTCTGCACTGGCTCTCTGTCCTCCACACCCTTATCACCTTGGCCTCTTAGAATACCTAGTTGCTATCCTTTTAGACTCATGGGCCACCTCAATACCACCATTTTCTCCCCCTTAGTTAGTGGTGCTCACACCCTTTCCCAAATTATCAAGTCTATATTGGTTTATTTTTTACATGCTAAATCTGTGAAAAAGAGTGTTAGTTTCTTAATAAAAAGGACTGTTTTAAAAATATTTTTATACTTCTGTGTATCTCTAGGGTCTAACATAATGTCATCTATATATCAGAGATGTCAAACTCAAACAGAAATAAAAGCCACTAAAACTTAAAGATCCCCACATATTGAATACTAACTCAGAAAACTATATATTAACATTACCTACATTTTATTGTATTTTTGTTTATTTCCTTGAATATTTCTCAATTATATTTTTATCTGGTTCAAGCCACACTCTGGAAAGTGACAGGTGGCAATGTGGTTCTGCTGAACAGAGTAGGTGCTAAATAAATGCTTTCTGGATAGTATTAGATAAAAGATGACTCTCAAATCAATCTTACTGATAAAGAAGCAACATCACCCGTATTGAAGCTCCTCTTATTAGGTTCAGCCTTGTTCTCTAGTCTGCCAAGATCTTTTGGAGTCTGACTTTGTCATCCAATGTGTCAGGTATCAGTCCGAGCTTTATATCCTCTGAAAATGTAATAATTTTGGTATCTACATCTTTATCCAAAAGAAAGACGAAAATGTTAAATAGCATAGGTCCAAAGATAAGGAGATTTTTCTCTAGATAAACAGGAAAAATCTAGCCTTAAATAGAATTGGTGCCAAAGACTGATCCTGTAATGTCCTTCTCCCTGTTCATGCAGATAGTTTTACCTTTTTATCCGTGACTTGGATAAATGTATAGATGGCAGAAATACTAAATTCGAAATACTTACATCAGCATGAAGAAAGTTAATAGAAGAATAGAAACTTCATAGCCCCAGAGGAGTGTGCCCTCATCTGAAAGTACTCCAGTATCCTTTTTAGTTTTTTCACTCCCTTTACTTTTTATGCAAGATGTAATAGGCTATAATCAAAATCTTTCCATAAGTTCCACTGAAACACGTATAAGCCGTGCATTGGTATCACTGACCACGTCTCAGTTCATTTAAGAGGGCATTTGCTACTAAATGTTGGGTAATGAGTGAGAGAGACTGATTGCTTCTCCAAATTCTTAGATTTAGCTCTTATGATCATAGAAAATGGAGCAAGGTCTGATACCTGGGCCCTGGGCCAGGCCTCAGAAGGTGGCAGAAATAATGAGGAGCTTGGAGTCGGGGCGGGGGGGAATATTCTGACTCAGTGTATTTATAAAGTCCTTTCTGATCTGTGGTACCAAGAAATGAACTAGAAATAATCTAGCTGAGGAAGAAATCCTGGGTTCAAATCCTGTCTCTGTTACTTATGAGGTAAGCAATCATGATAAAGTCTCTTAGCCAGTATGAACCTCTATTTCCTGGAAGCTATGCTGCTCCTGATGTAGCCTTTTGAGCTACCAAGTCACACTTCTGCCTTCTACAGAGCTTGTGATCTCCTAATATCTCTAGATCTTTCTTCAGACAAACTACTGTTTAACCAGTACCACTTTCATGGTTTTTCTAACCAGAAAAAGTAAGATTCTACATTTATTCCTGCTGAAGCTCCTTTCATTAGATTTAGCCTTATTCTCTAGTCTGTCAAGATCTGTTGGAGTCTGACGATGTCATCCAGTGTTTTAGCTATCCTCAGCTTTGCATCGTCAGAAAATTTAATAATTCTGGCATGTATGTCTTTATGCGAGGCAAGGGTAAACATGTTAAATGGCATAGGGCCAAAGATAAATCCTTGGTCCATTCCTTTGGAGACCTCCTAGGAAGGGCTTATATTCTAAATAAGTAAATATAAAAATACATCAAGAAAATACAAGCTAACTTTAGAGGGAGGGAGGGTTAATATCTGGGAAGGGAACCCTGAACAGTTTCATGTTGGAGAGGAAGAATTTAAACATCCCAAGATTCAGAGAAGAAGTAGCTAGCCAGAGACAGGATGTTACGTAAAGAGAAGAGTGAATCAGCCAGTTTGGATATAACGAGGGGGGATAATGTGAAATCTGTCAAGAAAGATAGGTTGGAATCAGTGTGGGAAGGGCTTGAAAATGCCAACCATAGGATTCTCTGTTTTATCCTAGAAACAAGAGGGAGCCCTAGAAGCTGCTTGAGTAGGAGAATAACATGATCAGGCCTGGATTTTAGGATCATCAACTTGGTGGCTATATGGAGGATAGGAGAGGGAAGAGACTGGGTTCAGGAAGAGCAATCAAGAGGCTTTTACAATAGTCCAGGTGAGGGGGAGGAAGATAATAAGCATTTATTAAGCGCCTACTACATATGATGCACTGTGCTAAGTGTTTTACAAATACGATTTCATTTGATCCAGTTTCCAATAGGGCTTGACAATGATTGACGATGGGGGTTAGGGAAGGAGAGAGAAGAGGATAATTATAATGTTGCAACCACACTATGTGCTGTTATTATCTCCATTTTTTATGGTTGAAGAAACTGAGGCAAACAGAGGTTAAGTGACTTGTCCCATAGCTAATAAGTATCTGAAGCCAGAGTTGAACTCAGGTTTTTGAGTCCAGGTCCAATGTCTAGCCATGGCATCACTTGGCTGTCTCAGGTAAGAAGTTACAAAGGCTTGAACTAGGGTAATGACTGGATGAGTAAAGGAAGGACACAAAAGAAACTGTGGGCAAGAATTTACAGGACTTGGCAATTGATTTACTATCAGGGAAAATGTGGGAGAGAGAAGAGATGAACATAATTCCAAGGTTGTAAACAGGAGTTCCTGGGAGGATGGAGATATTCTGAGCAAATAAAGTTAGGAGTAGGAGTGGATTTTCAGGGCAAGGCTGTTTGAGGCATGCTAAGTTCAGGATACCTATGGAGCATGCAAGCAATGTACTAGTTCTGGAAGAGTCTAGAGTCAGACTAGGCAACTGTATAGAGTGCTGGGCCTGTAGTAAGGAAGACCTGAGTTCAAATATGTCCTCAGACACTTACTAACTGTATGACCCTGGGAAAGTCACTTAACTCTACCTCAGTTTCCTCATATGTAAAATGAGGAAAAATGATCTGGAGAAGGACATGGCAAGCTACTTCAGTGTCTTTGCCAAGAAAACTCCAGTGGAATCATGAAGAGTTGGAAACAACTAAAAACGACTGAACAACAAACAAGTGTGAGAGGTCCTGGATTCAAATCCTTCCACTGATGCTCTGTGACTATGTGTTCTTTGACAAGTCCTTGAGCCTAACTAGACATCCACCCCCTCATTAAATCGGGGTGGGGAGTGGACTAAATGGTTTGTGTAGCTCCTTCCAAATCATAATCTATGATACAAACATAAAAAGAGATGTTCAGAAAACTGGGCATATGGGAGTAGAGCCCAAGAAAGACAGATAAGGACTAGGTAAGTAGATTTGGGAGCCATATATAGAGATGATAGTCAATCCTATGGGAAATGATGAACTCAGTAAGAAAGTGTACATAAAGAGCAGAAAATCTCATGCACTGGACCAGTCACCTTGGCCCCATGTTGTACTCCGCACCAGTTACAGATATTCCAGAAATAGAAATACCATATTTTCCTGAAGGGCATTCCCAGAGCTACCCCCCTTGCCCTGTAGTTCAAAACTCCCTCCACGTCAATTCTATTTTGCTGGATTGGCCCATTTTTGCCATCTTCTATGCTTTCCACTAGCATTTTTCACGTCCCCTTATTTATTATTTATGTTTTCATATCCCGTTATTTCATATCCCATTATATATCTCCTCTAGGGCAGAGGGAGGAAACTTCTCGGGGAAGATTAGATAGGAAACTTTAAGTGGCATCTGAGCTAGGGACTACAACATATTGCTTTCTAGTCATGCATAGGAGGATCTGCTTAATAACAAACTTTTTCTAATCTTTAATATTGGGACAAGGAAAGAGACTAGCTATGGACACTGGTTCAGGGGACTCTTGCATGAAAAATAAATCAAATAATTAGAAAATAAAATAAAATCAATTTATTATGTGCCTATTACATGTCAGGCACTGTGCTAAATACTGAGGATACAAAAAAAGAGGCAAAAGAAAGTCCCTGTCCTCAAGGAGCTTATAATCTAAAAAAAGCAAAAAATTAAAAAAAAACCCACCACCCCTGACAAAACTACAACAACAACAAAAAAAAAAACCCTCCCTCTACCAACACAAGCCAGGACTTACAGTCAAAGAATTACCTAGCGCACTGTGAAGTTAAGTTATTTGACTGAGCTAACACAGCCAGAAGACATCAGAATCAAACCTTGGACATAAGTCTTCCTGGCTTGGAGGCCAGGTGCTCTACCTACCCTATTTACACTACTCATGGACCCCAGATAAATACCCTGGCTTATAACATCCCATAAAAGAAGTGCCAGAGCCTGAGTGCACCAACTTAGACTAGATAGTCTACGTGTCTAGTTCATTGTAAGCACCCTGAGGAATCTCTTATATCCTTCCAGAAAGGCATGCTACCTTATTCTCGCTGTTATGATTGCAGCACGGGCTGGCATTCTTTCTCTGAACACCTGCTTTCTTTTCCTTTACCCCAGCATCAAGCCAGCCTCCACTGCTACTCTGTGCTGCTCATTATTGGGAAGGGGGCCCTCCTCAGCCTACTGCTGAAGGTACTCTATTTGAATGTCTAAAAAATGAGTTTCACGTCATGTTGCCCCTTCATCTTCTGAATACTTTGTGAACATTTTATAGGAGGGGGGAAAATTACAACTTCACATTTATTGAGATAACTAGCATGAGCTAGCAAGACAAATCTACTTAAAATGTATCTCCCTGGTCGCTGGTGCTGTGAATGCAGGCTGATAAACAGTCATCCCTTTATCAGCTTGGCAGCCTCTGAGCACATTACCTCTTCAGTGAAAAGGGGTTTCATTATGTCCAGCTGTCTCCATCACCCCCTGGAGTTCAGAAACACTGACAATTTTCAGCCCCTTCCTCCACCTTGAGATTGCATTGATTTTGTGAGAATTAACCTCCTGGGACCTTCCAGATTCGACTGGACATCTCTCACCCTCAAAATATTGCATTTCTTCTTTATTATTTTCCCTTGGTGAAGAAATAGGTTTAACAATCCCTAGCATAAGATCATTTTATGTTTTTTGGTTTTGTTTTTGTTATTGCAGAGATTTATGAATTGGGTAGATGCACCCCCACCCACCCACTTTGGAATGACATGAGTGGAGTCAATGATCACTTATTAAACACCTACTATGTGGCAGTCACTTTGCTAAACTCTGGGAATACAAAGAAAGACATATACATGATTCCTGCCTTCAAGGGGCTCATATTCTAAAAGGCCAGGTGAAATGCAAGTAACTGGTTCCCTACAAGATATCTACAGAGTAAATGGAAGATAATCTGAGTGGGGAAAACATTCAAGCTTGGGGGTGGAGCATGTGGACAAGGAGACCAGAAAAAGCATACACATAATGGACTTTAAAAGCACATTAACACAAAGTTGGAAGGGAGCTCAGTTGTTACTCAGATGTCATATGTATCTGAACAAAATGCCCTCCACAGTGTCACTTTAAACAGCAACCCAACATTTGTTTGAAGACTACCAGTCATATGGAACTCCCTACTTCCCAACATGATCCATCCCATTTGGAGATGGTTCTAATTGTTAGGAAGTGACTTCCTTACTTGGATCCAAAACTTCCTATCCCCCCTACCCATTGCTCCAAGTTCTACTCCTTCTGTCATGGTAGCCTTTCATAGACTGGAAAGTAGGGAACAATGATAAATTGATAGAAGTTAACACTGGACAGAGTCCCTGATGGAGGAAAAGGAATGCATCTACATTAGTGTCCCAGTGATGGACAAAGGTTTTGTGTATCTGAGAATGACATGTAGATTTTAGTGAAGATGTTTCAGTACATGGTGTGGGGTAGAGGTAGAAGCAATGAATGGTTCAAAGAAGGGGAAGACAAAGCCAAGGGACTCAAGTCTTGGAACGTAGAAAATAAAAATATTTTTGGAAAAGATAGTGACATAGAATGTACCAATCAAGTTCGACTTTCTGGAGAACCACTTCAGTTAAAAGCAAAATAAACTTTAATAATAGAACAATGATTGCAAAAGAAGAATTAAAAGGAGAGAAAGATGAAAACTAATTAAAAAAACTAAAAAATAAAATAAAATCTGGGGGAAAAAAGGAGAGAAAGAAAAGCTAAGACCCAATGACCCAAATCTTCCCAAAGGGTGGGGGCAGGGTGAGAAAACATTACAATAGTGTGTGATGTAAATAAAACATACCTAATAATCACAATCATGAACATGAATATAATAAACTCATTCATAAAATGGAAGGGCGTAGCAGAAAGAGTTAGAAAGCAAACTCCAACTCTATGTTGTTTATATGAATCACAGGTAAAACAATGATTCACAGTTAAAATGAAGGATTGAGGTCAAAGCTATTATGCTTCAATTTGATACAATAGAAGGAGAGTGGTAGTTATGATCTCAGACAAGGCAACAGTAAAAATTGACGTGGTTAAAAGAGATAGGCAGGAAAATTATATTGATAATGAAACAATATCAATACTAAATATATACATATATACACATATGTATGTATATGTACATATGTGTGTATATATACATATATACACATATGTATGTATATATCTATATATGTGTATATATTTCTATTTCTATATCTATCTATGCTAAATACCATAGCATTAGTATCTAACTTGTTAAGGAAAAAATAATCCAATTATAGGAAAAAATGCAGTAAAATAATAACTCTTGATATTTAATGTCCCCCTTTCATACCTGGATAAATCTAACTTAAAAAATCACATTTTTGAGAGTTGGTAGCCATCCAGTATAACCTACATCTGAAAGAAATCTCCTGTATAAAATGCTAATGAATGTTTTTTTTTCCTACTTGACTGCCAAGAAGGGGAAACCCACCACCTCTTGAAGCAGCCTATTACACCTTAAAATAATTCTAATTATTGGGGAGGTTCATACACACATATCAATTCTGATTTTGCATTTTTGTAACTTCTACCCATTGTTCCTGCTTTTGCTTTTTTTGGTGTCATATAGAGCAAGGCTGGGGCAGTTAGATGGTTCATTGGACAGAATGCTGGGTCTGGGGTCAGGAGCCTCAGACACTATCTGTGTGACCCTGGACAAGTCACTTCACCCTGTTTGCCTCAGTTTCCTCATCTGTAAAATGAGTTGGAGAGGGAAATGGGAAACTGCTCCAGTACCTTTGCCAAAAAACAATCTTAGATTGTGTCATGAAGAGTCAGACACAATTGAAATGACATCAACAATAACAGAGAGATCAAGGATAATCCCTCTTTCACGTGACATCTTGTCAAATACCCGAACTTCTCTTCTTTGGGTTAAACATCTCTAGTTACTCCAACCCATCCTATTATGACAATAACAAGATAAACAAGAAGAAATTTAAAGACTTGAATAGAATTTTTTCAAAGATAGCTGTGACAGACCTCTGGCAATTATTGATTGTGAATTAAATATATATACATATTTCTCAGCTTTTCATGGCATCTTTACAAAAGTTAACAATATGTTAGAACACAAAATAATTATAAACCAATGCAAAAAAGGAGACAACCTTTTGCCAAACACAATACAATAAAAATTGTATTCAAGAGGGGAACTTGAACAAAGCATTCAGACAAATGGATACTTGAGAATATAATCCTAAAGAATAATTGGGTCAAAAAACAAACCATAGAAGACATAAATCATTTTATCCCCTCTAAATAATAACAATGAGACATCATACCAAAACTTTTGGTTGACAGCCAAAGTGGGGAGGAAATCTCTCTAAACACTTTTATCAACAAAAGAGAGAAAGAAAAGAATCAATGATTTTGATGTGTAACTGAAAGCAAACAAAATAAAAACTATTAAAATTCCTCTGGAACAAAAGGGCCAGGTGATAGTGGCATCTGAAGTGGAGGCCAAGGGCGGTAGTCCAGGTTGCAAGATGAGGTACAAAACAGACAGGAGACAATGACCAAAAAGGAAGTAGGGTGAAAGTCATGAACACAACCAGGGCAGGAGCAGCTAGGGACAAGTTAAGTCTGGTGTCCAGTAGTCAAGAGTTCGGTGTCAAGTGAGCAATGAGATATTGAACCAGATTAAGGGAAGGATAATTTTTCTCCTTTGCCATTGTATGGACACATGTGAGGTTTAATGTCTAACTATGCTATTTTATTCCCAGACTTCAGCTTTCCTCTCATTTCCCTTCATCTGGACAACTATACCACTTGCCACCTCCATAATCTTCATTTGTTTTTAGGCAATTAAGGTTATGTTATTTGTCCAGGGTCACACAGCTAGTAAATGTCTGGGGCCAACTTGAATTCAGATCCTCCTGACTTCGGAGCTGTTGGTCTATCCACTGTGTCCTTTAGCTGCCCTTTCTTCCATAATCTTCAAAAGCAACTCTGCACTAAATGTGCCACATTGAACATTGTTGAATAGATCTTAGAACATTGAATGTTAGAACTGGGAAGGAATTAAGTACAGGCTTTCGGAGCTTTAGGGAATCTTAAAAACATAGAAGTTCAGAGGTGAAAGGGGCCTCAGAGCATAGAATGTCAGGGCTAGAAGGAGCCTCAGGACACAGAATGTTACAGTTTAGAAGGACTTTAGAACAGATAATGTCAGAGCTGAAAGGGTTCTTAGCACATGAAATATTTGACCCATTAGGAGCCTTAGAATGTAGACTACTACAACATAAACTCATACGCAGTTAGGGTTGGAAGAGGCCATAGAACAGCAAAATAATAGAGCTAAGAGGGAGTCATAAAATGTAGAATGTTAGAGCTACAAAAAATCCTTGGAACATAGAATATCAGAGCTATAAAGATCCTTAGAATATAGGATTTTAGAGTTAGTGGGACTTAAGAGAGAATGTTAGAAATATATTGCTATTCAATCATTTCAGTCATGTCCATCTCTTTGTGATCCCATTTGGGGTTTTCTTGGCAAAGATACTGGAGTGGTTTGCCGTTTCCTCATCCAACTCACTCTACAGATGAGGAAAATGAGGCACACGAGGTGAAGTGACTTACCCAGGGTCACACAGCTAGGACGTGTCTGTGGCCAGATTTGAACTCAGGAAAAGGAGACTTCCTAACTCTGGGACTGACACTTTACCCAGTGTACCATCTAGTTGCACTCTGATAAAGATATAAAAAATCTTAGACCACAATCTTATGCTAAAACAAAGACTTACAAGAATGTGACAACCAAAGGGACCTTAGCTATCTCATCTTCCAGAAAGGATAATGAACTCTGAGTTGGGGGGTGGGGTGAGGGGGTAACCTTTCCAAGGTTACTTAATGAGTTGGAGACAGAGCTAGGAATAGAAACCAGATCTGTTGAGTATTAGCCCAGTGATTATTCTTTCCATTAAACCATATTGCCTGAAATCCATTAGTCAACCAATCAACAAATCTGTACGGAATACCTGCTATGCATTCAGGCTTGTATTGGGAGGGATGGAATTGATTACATCTCATCTTGCTTTTAATCTAGCTTGAAGGACAAGGCATATACTAATCAAGAAAAGTAAAAGTAGAACACTTTTGAAATACACTTGAAATAATTCAAAAGATACTATGGGCTAGTGTATGCCAAGTTTCCAGTGAATTATATAAAAAGTACTTTTTTCAAAGGTTTTTCCTGATCCCTCCACTTCCTCAGCATCCATTCCTCCCTCAATGCCTTGTAATTGGGTCTATCTTCTCATTCTTCCATTCGTACCAGTGGCCTCTTATCCAATGACTTTTCAGTCCTTCTCTCTGTAACTTTTGTTGCTGCTGACCAATCCCTCCTCAGTAGATGATCTTCTTTCTTGCCTTCCAAGATGTCGCATTGTTTTGGTTCTCTCAGGCTTTCCTTTTCTCCTTTGTTGATCCCCTATCCACTGTCCAACCCCATAAGGAATGCATTCCATTGGTTTCTGATCCTCTCTTCGACGCTGACTATCTAGACCATCTCATTCACCCCAACATCTTCAACCATTATGTCTATGTAATGCTTCCCAAGGCTCTTTCTCTAGTCCTTATACCTTTAGAATTCCAAACCTGTAATCTTCAAACTGACCACAGGATGCCTCTTTGCATCCAAATATCCCACCAGCATCTCAAGCTGAACTGTGTCCAAAACAAAGCTCATTATCATTTCCCCTGAACTTGCTACTTTTACTGAACTTTACCAAACTGTCAGTGTCAGCCCCACCATGTTTTCAACCTTGGAGTAATCATTGTCTCCCTCAGTTCCTTCAACAATTCAATTTGATTATGTATCCTTGCCTTTCAGAGATATTCGGTTACCAAATCTTGTCTATTTTGTATTTGTGATATCTCATCACCCTCCTCTCTATACTTACTGCTACTACCCTAGTGAAGACTCTAATTACCACCTACATGGATTCTTAAAATAGCTTCCTGGAGGCAAATTAGGGAAGGAGCCAAGATGGAGGCATAGAAGCAGGAAGACTCCTGTGCTACCCCCATAACCACCTCAAATGCCTATAAAAATGACTCTAAACAAACTTTAGGGCTCTAAAACCCACAAAGTGACAGAGAGGAATAAACCTCCCACTGAAGACAACCCTGAAGACCAGCAGAAAGGATCAATCCAACATGCTGGGAGCAGAGGCCAGCCCCACTTGAGAACCCGGTTGGTTTTAGCCCCACGGCAGCCTGACCAGCCACAGCTAGAGGGACGTCAGGAGAGTGGATCACTAGCAGCTGTGGCAGTTTTCAGAATTATCAACCCATAAATGCCAAAGACAAAGTGATAGGTCAGTGGACTTTGGGAACATGGGATCTGGGATTGTGGTCTGGCTTCTGCCCCAGGTGCAAGAAGTGGCAGAGGTACAGTGGACACTACCACGTGGCTGCTTCAGAGCTCCTGGCCTACAGATTGTAGGGGGAACAAGCAATCATTCTGAGGGGTAATAGCTCTTGCTTTAACCTGCCTGGATCTGGATTGCTGTCTTGGGTGGAGGTCCTAGGGTGTGTGATCAGATGCCAGAGCCAGTGGAGGCTTTAGAGAAGGCACCCAACTAATAGTTCTGGCAACTGAGAAAACCCCAGCAATTTGGGACAAATATCTCTTCTTTGGAGGCAGAGTTCTACTATGGTAAAAAGCTCAAAAGTCAAGTAATTGAGTAGCAACATGAGTAAGCAAAGGAAGCAAGGCAAGCACAGCAATCTGACTTTGGAATCCTTTTTTGGGGAACAAAAATGGATCAAAACATGGAACAGGAGGAAGACAACAAAGTCAAAACTCCTGCACCAAAAGCTTCTAAGAAAAATATGAATTGGTTACAGGCCGTAGAGGAGCTTAAAAAGGATTTTGAAAACCAAATAAGAGAAGTGGAGGAAAAATTGGGAAGAGAAATGAGAATGATGCAAGAAAATCATGAAAAGAGAGTCAACAACCTGACTGAAGAAAATAACACCTTAAAAAACAGAGTAACTCAAATGGCAAAAGAGGTCCAAAAATTCAACGAGAAGAAGAATGCTTTAAAAAGCCAAATTTGCCAGATAGAAAAAGAATCTCAAAACTCACTGAATAGAATCATTCTTCAGAATTAGATTGGAGCAAATGGAAGTTACTGGCTTTATGAGAAATCAAGATACTATTGAACAGATACAAACACATGAAAAAATAGAAGGCAATATGAAATATCTCATTGGAAAAACCACGGACCTGGAAAATAGATCCAGGAGAGATAATTTAATAATTATTGGACTACCTGAAAGCCATGATCAAAAAAAGAACTTAGAAATCATCCTTCAAGAAATTCTCAAGGAAAATTGCCCTGATGTTTTAGAACCAGAGGGCAAAATAGAGGTTGAAAGAATCCACTGATCGCCTCTTAAAAAAGATCCCAAAAGGAAAACTCCTAGGAATATTATAGCCAGGTTCTAGAGTTCCCAAATCAAGGATAAAATATTACAAGCAGCTAGGAAGAAGCAATTTGAATATTGTGGAAACACAATCAGGATAACAGAGGATCTGGAACCTTCTACATTGAGGGATTAAAGAGCTTGTAATATGATATTCAGGAGGTCAAAGGAGCTGGGATTAAAACCAAGAATCACCTACCCAGAAAAACACTGAGTATCATGTTTCAGGGGAAAACATGGTCCTTCAATGAAATAGAGGACTTTCAAGCATTCTTGATGAAAAAACCAGAGCTGAATAGAAAATGTGACATTGAGATATAAGAAGCAAAAGAAGCATGAAAAGGTAAACAGGGAAAAGAAATCATAAGGAACTTATCAAAGTTGAACTATTTACATTCCTAAATGGAAAAACAATGATTATAACTTATGAAACTTTTCTCAGCATGAGGATAGTTGAAGGGAATATAAATGTGTGTGTGTGTGGGGGGGGTGTGTGTGTGTATATATATATATATATATATATATACATATATATAGGAGGGGATATGGTGTATGAATACATATGTGAGTGTGTGTATATATGTGTACAGGTATACATAGACAGAAGGCACAGGACCAGTTGAATAGGAAGGGATGATACTTGAAAGATGAAATTGAGAGGTAAGAGAGGAATATAATGAGAGGAGATGGGGAGAGACAGAATGGGGTAAATTATCCCATATAGAAGAGGCAAGGGAAAACTGTTACAATGGAGGGGAAGAACAGGAAGGCAAAAGGGAATGGGTCAAACTTACTCCCATTGAATTTGGCCTTAGGGAGGGAAAGACATACACACTAAATAGGGTATCTCACCCTACAGGAGAGTAGGGGAAAATGGATGAGACAGGGTTTGATGGAGAGGAGGGCAGACTGTGGGGGAGGGAAGTTGGAAGCACACACTTTTGAAAAGGAACAGGGTCAAAGTAGAGAATAGAACAAGTTGGGTGGGATAGGATGGAGGATAATATAGTCAATCTTTTACAGTATATCCACTATGGAAATGTTTTGCATAGCTACACATGCACAACCTATATTAAATTGCTTATCTTGCTAGCAAGGGTGGGTGATGAGGGAGGAAAGGAAAGAATCTGGAAGCCAAATTTTTAAAATCAAATGTTTAAATATATATACATATATTATTTTTTTACATGCAACTGGGAAATAAGATATACAGGCACTGGGTTATAGAGATCCATCTTGTTCTACTGGAAAGTTGGAGGGGAAATGGGTGATGATGTAGGAGAGAGCAGATTGGGGGCACGGGTATACAGTGGGATCAATGTTTTGGGGTGGTGGGTAGGGGAAAGACAGGGAAAAAATTTGTAACTCAAAATCTTGTGGAAATGAATGATGTAAACTAAAAATAAACATAAAATTTAATTAGAAAAAATAAAATATAAAACAAAATAAAGAGGCACTTTAAAAAAGAAAATAAAATAGCTTCCTAATAGGTCTTTCTACCTTGTCTCTCTCAATCCTCTTATTCATTTATTCTTCAGAACTGCTTGACGACCATTGGAAAAGGCCATTCGAAAAGTGACTTTCTCAAATTCATACGCTCAGAATTAGAAACTGGGTGTCCTGGCTCCCGATCCATTCGCCCTTTTCTCTCTATCATTGTATTCCAACTTTAGGAGTAGCTTCTTTTTTAGTCTCAAAGGTTCTTTTTCTCATATTATTTAAGAGTTCAGGAATCTACAGAATTCCCTATTGCCTATTATATCAAAACCAAAATCATCACCCTGTTCTGCAAGGTCCTTCTACCATGAAGGTCCACATTGTGGGTTTCTAACAACCCTGGGAAATCCAAGGAAACCCTTTGATCTTGATGTCTTCAGATTAAAAAAAACCCTTTGTGGACTGCACATGTCTCTGACCACTCTCTACTGGTACTGGGATATTATCAACTTGTTTGTTTATACTGGCACCGGCTTTTCTGGTTACCCCCTTTTCTAGTGTCCAGGGATTATGCCCAATTTTGTGCAGTTCTGGGCTGGAAAAATGCCTTATTGGTTCTTCATCGGAGCTATCCTGATCATTCTTGGATTTTTGTTGAAGTAGGTACAGGGAACTGGATAGTCTGCCTCCCACTGGGCAGCCATCTTGTCCAGAGGGCTCTTGTTGGCTATTTATATGACCAGTTATGCTATTCTCTCTGAAAATTCATGTCCTTTCCTTCTAATCCCATGTTATAACTCATCTCCCCTAGAAAGTCCCACTTAATTGACCTCTCCCTATTCTCATAAGTTCTTTCTCTGCATCTAGAGAACTATTCTCTTTGCCCCAAATTAATCTTTACCCTTATGGCAATTGCTTTGTGAAGGTAAGGTAGCCTTCTGTGCCTCTCCCAGTATTGGTTTAGAGGTAGAAGGTTGAAAAGGCTCCTCTTCCTTTGACCCCCACCTATTGAATGTAGGTTTTGCTGTTTAGGATCAAGCATATCTTTTCTCATCCCACTGGCAGTTCCTATTTCCTAATGACTCCTTTAGACACTACTCTGCTAAAGAGCTTTTTCTGCATACGTGTGAAATGATGTGGGGGGAACGATGTGAGGGAGGAAAAACTCAACCACAGCCTCATCAGCTCAGAGCCCCTAAGTAGGATTAAAAACAAGCAGATCTAGTCTGCTTAGACCTCTGTCTCTCTGTATACTAACCATAGCCATTATATTTTTCTATCTTTCGATATCTGGCCCTCCTATTCCCTTGTTTTCAAATAAGGGCATACATCATTACAACATACACAGTTACAACTTTCAAGAGAAAGTTGGTTTTAAAGTACTATTCAAATAAATCACCTAAAAATAAATAAACTTTAGTGTTTACATATATTATCCTTTTGAGAGAAAGCAGAGGAGGGGCAAAATAATTACATTGTCTACTTTTTTAAACTGTCTCTTACAAAGGAAAGTTTCATAATAACTAGAATAACTGGACACGTGTCAGCCTCCCTCTCTGCAACAGCTGGGAGTGGTCCTCATGGACCTTCTGGTGGCATATCAAGGCCAGGTGACTAATACCTCAATCTAAGTTCCTAGTCTCCCACTTGAACCTTCATTCCTTTCCCTTGTTCACCTTAATCAATCCTCTCTGCACCTCCTATAAACTTTCTATCTCTACACAAGACTTCTGTGAGTCTGCTGAGCATGGAAGAAAACAATGCTGTTTGTTCATAGTTTTATCTCCCACTCAACTAAGAATTGGCTCCAAAGCCTGTTAAAAAAATCATTTCCCAGGGGCGGCTAGGTGGCGAAGTGAATAGAGCACTGGCCCTGGAGTCAGGAGGACCTGAGTTCACATCCAGTCTCAGACACTTAACACAAAAACTAGCCATGTGACCTTGGGCAAGTAACTTAACCCCAACTGCCCTCCAAAACGCAAAAAAAAGTAATTTCCCTATATGTTATGATGTCTATTGGAGGGGAACTTTGAGGTCACTGAGAGGCAGGATGATATAGTGGAAAGAAGGTTATCTTGCAGTCATAGGATCTGTGTTCTAACTTTAATACATACTACCTGTGTGATGTTATAGAAACCATTGAATGTTCTTGGGCCTCCATTTTCTCATCTACAAAATAAGGAGATTGGTATGGATGGCTTTCTTTTCAGCTCTTGAGCTAGGATTCTATGATCTAAGTACTTCATCATACTGAGGGCACAAATTGGAGCTCAGGGAGATTAAATGATTTACCTGAGGTCTGACCACCAGTCACTTGAAGAACTGAGTTGAGAAGCCAGGCCTCCTATTTCTCAGTCCAAGACTCAGTTCTATTCTAACAGGCTGCCTGCTACCTACCATATTTATACACATAATTTCTGTTCTTTTTTCCCTTGGTATTTTCACTTGAAATTTGGAGGGAAGAAGATTCATGTGAGCATCTGGACCCCAATCTGCTACTGTCCCTGGCAAGCTTCATTAATTTCTAAGATTCCCACCACCACTTTCTAAAGAACAATGACTCACCCAGAGTTACACAGGCATCAGTGGCATAATTGAATAGATTCAATCGATTTGAGTATTTTCAATTTATATAAATATTTCTTAAGCCCTTAATTTGTTAAAGGCTCTGCACTAAGTATCAGGGATACAAGGACAGCCATATTCCCTTCCTTCAAGGAACTTCCTTTCCAATTGGCCCAAGGGAGTAGTATATAGAAAGGTATACAAAATACACATCAATAAACTAATATGAAATAATTTGAGGAGGAAGAAAATGCTAACAGGGAAAATTAGAAAAGGCATAAG
This sequence comes from Petaurus breviceps papuanus, assembly GCF_028583685.1. Taxonomy (NCBI): domain Eukaryota; kingdom Metazoa; phylum Chordata; class Mammalia; order Diprotodontia; family Petauridae; genus Petaurus; species Petaurus breviceps. Next base: position 2,223,391 of record NW_027187400.1, read on the forward strand.
GAGTAACACTTTAAATAAGCCTGGAAAGAAACTAAGGATTTAAGAGGTAGAGGTAAAGGGGAAGTGCATTCCAGTCACGGGGAACAGCCCCTTCAGAGAGACACAGAGGACAAATAGAATGCCAAGTCCAGGGGGCGTTTAATAGACCAGTTTTGTTTAACCATATAGTGCATGAAGGGGAGCAACAGGAAATCCTTGGAAAGGCTAGATCCTAGTACCCTCCCTAGATAATTCTAGGATATTTCAGTTGTATGCTGTGACAGTGGGGACCAAATATAGAATAGCAATTAAGGTCTCAGCATGGCGTGGGATCTCTATGGGAAGGGTTTTAAATGCCAGGTTGAGGATTTTGTGGTTTATCCCAGAATGAATAGAAGAAAAGGCCACTAATGATTTTGGATCAAGAGAGTGATATGATGAGACCTATGATCTGGGAACATCAATTTGGCCACTTTGTGGATAGACTCAGATGCAAGGAGACCAATTTGGAGACTCTTACAATAGCATAGGAATGTGAGATGCTGTAGAAATAGAATTGATAAGGCTTGACAGCTGATTAGATTAGGGGAGGGAGGTGATGGAAAGGGAAGAGGAGAGGATGACACCAAGGTCATGAACTTGGATGATTGGAAGGACAGTATGCAGTGCTCTGGACAGAAAAGGAAATTAGGAAGAGTGGAGGTATTGTACATGGTCAACTGTGAATGACCTAGCTCTTCTCAGCAATACAGGGATCCAAAACAATTCCAAAGTACTTATGATGACAAATGCCACCCTCCTTCAAAGAAAGAATTGATGGAGTCTAAATGCAGATTGAAGTATACTTTCTTTTACTTTAATCCTTTTTTCTTTTCTTTTAATTTATTAATTTTTTGTTTGTTTTTCAGCTTGCATTTTCTTTTGCAACATGGCTAATATGGAAATGTTTTGTGTTACTGTGCAGGTGTAATCTATATTGAATTGCTTGCCTTCTCAAGGAGGGGGAAAAAGGGAAGGGAGAGATTTTGGAAGTCAAAATTTTTTAAAAATGAATGTTAAATTTTTTTGTTTACACATAATATGAGAAAAATAAAACAAAATTAAATGTAAATTTAAAAAAGAGAATTGAGGGAGGTCTTATGGAACAGATGTTACATTCCACTGGAGACAGCCTGAGTTTGAGTTGGCTGTGTAATATCCAAGTGGAATGGTCCAGCATGTAATTGAAAATGGAGCTTTCAGCTCAAGAGAAAGATAAAGTCAAGTTATATAAACATGAGAGTCATCTGACGAGTGAATATCTAGCATTTCTCCTTTCTGTTCATTAGTTTCTCAGCATTTACAGTGAAAAACCACTTATACCACTGGTGTTTACGTATGTAAACCATGCTACTGTGGAAAGGACATGGGTTACTTTTGAGGGGAAGAGGAAATCCATCGCCATTTTCATCAGGCTCTCCTCAAATTTTCAAGTGCCCAAACTTTCCATCTCCCTATTTTCCAGTCAGTATATTCTCCCATAAGAAATGAGACATCTCTTCTCTAGGTGAGGTAGCTGAGCATGTCACTTCTCTTAGAGTTTTTATTTCTAAGGTTCCCTTACCCCTGAGGATGCTGGTATAGGCAGAAGGCTGGGAATACAGAAGCCTGAATTCGAGAAAGAGTTGTGGTTTACTCGGATATCTTAGATAGCTTCTCTGGATCTCCATTTAGATTTTTTCATATTAAAATGCCCCTAAGTACAATATGGTACAATGTAATGAACTTTGGGGTCTTAGAAGCTGTCTATATTAACCCCTTCATTTCAAAGAGAGGTGAAGCCTAGAAGTTTCAGTGACTTGCCCACAGTGACAGAGGAAGTAATTGTCAAATCTGACCTCTGAGTCCAGGTCATGGGGTCACAGAATTATAGATCTTGACCTGGAAGGGGCCTCAGAAGCAATCTAGTCCAACCATCCCATTTTATAGATGAGGTCAATGAGGTTCAAGTATATTAAGTGACTTCTCTAAGGTCACAGAGACAGTAAACATCATAGACAAGAATAAAATATCCAGCCCTTGACATAAAGGTCCAGGAAGCAGCTCTTAGCAAAGTGACCAGGACATCTCAGGCACATTCATAGAATGGAATAATTGAATATGGTCAAGGGATCAATGACATTGAACCAACCTCATTCCCCACATCAATGATGGTCCCATAGCTTTAGAGTCTAAACCAATTATCAAGCACCATTTTCTCTCTCCTGCCCTCTATATGAAACTTTTAAAAAACATAATGAAGATGATACTCATTTTTATGTTGCCTTTTTGCTGGAATTAGCAAAGCAACCATAAAGATACAAACCAACTCACAAACAGCACCCCCTCCCCATCATCCTCATCCCATTCCTCCCATCTCAGTTCCAAGAGCATCCAATGAGTGCTTCCCTAGGTGCAGGGGCTCGTTGGCTGGAAGTCCATGGAAACTCCTTCTTCCCAGGTGTCCCATCACAGAATTACCGAGTCTCAGAACTGGAAGAGACCTCAGAGAGCATCTAAGTAATCCTGGACCCAAACTAGAATCTCCTCCATCACATCCCTGATACAGGGATTTTGCATGATTTCCTCTAGTGAGGGAGAACTCAGTAGCTTATCACAGGGCTTCTCTGGGAAAGAAGAAACTACACTTTCTGGGCAAACTACTTTGCTCTGGGGATAAGAGAAGGTCCTTCCTTGGAGTATCATTGTCTTTTTGTTCCCCTTCTTGGAATTTGGAATGGGGAGGGAAGAGGGTGATCTCTGCAAAGCATGCTGGGTAATCCAGTAGGATACTGGGTCGCTGGAGCCATGCTTGGGGGCTCAGGACATTGTTATTCCCTTTCCAGTGAACTGTGCTCAGAGACAAACTGAGGTCAAGGAGGGAAAGATGGCGGGGGAAATCTTCAAGGAGCCATCACATCACCTATTCTTGGGTTAGCTCCATGGACCCACTAGCCTGGTTTTTATAGGATTCTTTTTCTGAAGGGCAGTTTCCAGAGGCTACCATTGTTCTTGAGGGTCAGTATGGCCTAGTGGGGAAAAAAAATCACTGGATTGGGTGGCAGAGAACCTCAACCTGAATCCAATCCTGGGTCTTCTATGGATTTATGGCCTTGAACAAGGCACATCTCTCCTTGAGCTTCTGTTTCTTTACCTATAACATAAGCACGTTGGACTATGACCTATAAAGTTCCTTCCAGCTCCATGTCCATCATCCCGCAACAAAACAAATCCTAGAGACGTCCACTAAACAATGTCGTTTCTCTGCAAACTTGACTCCAAAGAAGAGACATAGGTAGGCACTTGTCCCTGCTTCTTTGCAGAGGTAGGGAACATTATACAATGCTAAGATTTTTCAATATGTTGGCTAGTTTGTCTGAACTATTTTCCCCTATCTTTCCCTGACATTTTCTTTAAGGAATGGTTCTCTGGGAAGGGGAAGTAAATGGATACATTGGAAAATATAGGTAATATCAAAATAAAATATATATGTCAATTAATTGTGTTTTTAAATTACAGTATGAATTTCTTATCCAAGACTTTATACAAACCTTTTATTATATTATCCATCAATAATAACCTATCTCTCTGTGTGACCCTAGACAAGCCACTTAACCATGTTTGCCTCAGTTTCCTTATCTATAAAATGAATTGGAGGAAATGGCAAACAACTCCAGTATCTTTGCCAAGAAAACTCCAAATGGGGTTATGGAGAGTCAGACATGACTGAAAAATGATTGAACAACAAAACCAATGAACCCCTGCCAGAAAAGAATCTTCTTTAAAGCATACTCAAACAAGTGTTTAGCCATTCTTTGCTTGAAAACCTCAAGGAAGCGCAAGCCCACTTCCACTTTGGGATAGTTATCAAAGCTAAAAAGTTTTTTTTTAATTTTTAAAATTAATTTTAGTTTGCAACATTCATTTCCACAAGATTTTGAGTTACAGATTTTCTCCCCATCTTTCCTCTACCCCCACCCCAAGATAGCTAGCCTAATGAATGCCCCTTCCCCCAATCTGCTCTCTCTTATATCCTCCCCCATCTCTCCTCTAACTTTCAAGTAGGGCAAGATGGATTTCTATGCCCCAGTGCCTGTATATCTTATTTCCCAGTTGCATGTAAAAAACAAATTTTTTTAACATTTGTTTTTGAAACTTTGATTTTTAGATTCTTTCCTTTCTTACCTTCTCAGGCCCCATTGGGAAGATAAACAATTCAATATAGGTTGTACATGTGTAGTTATGCAAATTATTTCCATAGTAGTTATATTGTGAAAGACTAACTATATTTCCCTCCATCCTGTCCCACTCTCCACTTATTCTATTTTCTACTTTGATCCTGTCCCTTTTCAAAAGTGTGTGCTTCTAACTACCCTCTCCCCCAATCTGTACTCCCTTCTATAATCTCCCCTTTTATTCCCTTCCCCCCTATTTTCCTATAGGTTAAGATACCCAAATGAGTGTGTATGTTATTCCCTCCTTAAGCCAAATTCAATGAGAGTAAGGTTGACCTAGTCCCTTTCACATTCCTGCTCTTCCCCTCCATTGTAATTGCTTTCTCTTACCTCTTTTATATGAGAAAATTTATCTTATTTATCTCTCACTTTCTCTCATTTTATTCCTCTCTCACCTCTTAATTTTATTTTTTAGATATCATCCCTTCCTATTCAACTGATCCTGTGCCCTCTGTCTATGTATACATGTACACCCATATGCACACACTCACATATGTATTTATACACAAATATACCCTTCTATACATACCTATATATTTATGTATACACATATACGTATATATTCCTTTCAACTATCCTCATACTGAGAAAAGTCTCATGAGTTACAATTATTGTTTTTCCATGTAGGAATGTAAATAGTTCAATTTTAATAAGTTTCTTTTTATTTCTTTTTCTTGTTTACCTTCTCATGCTTCTCTTGCTTCTTGCATTTGAAAGTCAAATTTTCTGTTCAGCTCTGGTTTGTTCACCAAGAATACTTGAAACTAGGTGGCACAGTGAATAGAGCACCATCCCTGGAGTCAGGAGGACCTGAGTTCAAATCCAGCCTCAGACATTTAACACAAAAAAACTAGCCATGTGACCTTGGGCAAGTCACTTAACTCCAATTGCCCTTTCCCGCAAACACCCGCCCCCCCCAAAGAATACTTGAAAGTCCTCTATTTCATTGAATGACCATATTTTCTCCTAAAGCATTATACTCAGTTTTGCTGGGTAGGTGATTCTTGGTTTTAATCCTAGCTCCTTTGAAAGCTAGAAAATCATATTCTAAGCCCTTTGATCCCTTAGTGTAAAAGCTGCTAGATCTTGTATTATCCTGATTGTGTTTCCACAATACTAAAATTGTTTCTTCCTTACAGCTTTTAATATTTTCTCCTTGACATGGGAACTCTGGAATTTAGCTATAATATTCCTAGGAGTTTTCTTTTGGGGATCTTTTTGAAGAGGCAACCGATAAATTCTTTCAATTTCTATTTTGCCTTCTATTTCTAGAATATCAGGGAAATTTTCCTTGAGAATTTCTTGAAGGATGATTTTTAGGCTCTTCTTTTGATCATGGCTTTCAAGTAGTCCAATAATTTTTAAATTATCTCTCCTGGATCTATTTTCCAGGTCAGTTGTTTTTCCAAAGAGATATTTCACATTACCTTCTATTTTTTTTCATTTGTTTGGATTTATTTTATAGTATCTTGATTTCTCACAAAGTTGTTAGCTTCCATTTGCTCCAATCTAATTTTGAAGGAATTATTCTCTTAAGTGAGTTTTTGAAATTCCTTTCCCATCTGGGCAATTTGGCTTTTTAAGGCATTCTTCTCCTCATTGGCTTTTTGGGACTCTTTTTCCATTTGAGTTAGTTTACTTTTAAGGAGTTATTTTCTTCAGTATTTTTGGGGTGGGTCTCCTTTTGCAGGCTGTTGACTAGCTTTTCATGATTTTCTTGCATCATTCTCATTTCTTTTCCCAATTTTTCCTCCACTTATCTTACTTGATTTTCAAAAATCCTTCTTGAGCTCTTCTATGGCCTATAATCAATTCATATTTTTCTTGGAAGCTTTTGATGCAGAGTTTTGACTTCGTTGATTTCTTCCGGTTCCATATTTTGATCCTTTTTGTCCCCCAAAAAGTATCCTATGGTCTGATTGCACTTCCTCTGTTTGTTCATCTTGCCAGCCAATTACTCGACTTTTGAGCTCTTTGCCAGCATAGAACTCTGCTTCCAGAGTGGAGAGAGCTATGTCCCAAATCACTGGAATTTGGCTATATGTTATCAGAACTATGAGCTGGATGCCCTCTCTACAGCCACCCCAAGCTCTGGCACACTGGCCACACACCCCAGAACCACCAGCCAAGACCACAATCCAAATCCAAGCAGGTCAAAGCAAGAGCAATTACCCTCTAAATGGTCACTTGGTCCCCTTACGTTCTTCAGGCCAGGAGCTCTGGAAGTATGGCAGCTGCAGCTGCAGCCACTATGCCTCCACCACCTCTCACCCCAGGAACAGGGGTCAAACCACTCTTTTCTATCGCCCGGTTCCAGTAGAGTTTCCCACTGACCTTTTACTTTCTTGTTGGCTTTTATGGGATAAGAAGTCTGGAAACTGCCACAGCTGCTGGTGATTCACTCTCCTAAAGTCTGCTATGGTTGGTCTGTGCCACTGGTTGGGGATGCCCCAGGTCTGGGACCATGCAGCTTATGCAAGACTGTGCTCAGCTCCCAGCTTGGTGCGATAGACCCTTCCTTTTGGCTTCCTGGGCTGCCTTCACCAGGAAATTTATTTCTCTCTGTCACTTTGTGGCTTCTGTAGCTCTAAAATTTGTTTAGAGTCATATTTTACAGGTATTGGAGGTAGTTGGAGCAGGAGCTCAGACAAGTTCCTGCTTTTACTTCCTAGAAAGTTTTTCTTGACAGGAAACCTAAATCTACTTCTGAAGCTTTTTCCCATTCCTTTGTCTGAGGCCAAATAGAACAAGTTTAACTGTTCTTCCACATAAAAAATAAACCTTCAAATACTTGAAAACAGGTATTATGCTCACCCCTCCCTTAGTCTCATCTTCTCCAGGCTAAACATCTTTGGGTCATTCAAAGAATTCCTATAGGACTTTTAAGGTTCATTACTCTTAGTTCTAGGGCAGCTAGGTGGTGCCATGGTGCATAGAGCCCATTTTAGAGTCAGGAAGATTCATCTTCCTGAGTTCAAATCTGGACTCACACAACACTAACTGTGTGAACCTAGACATGTCACTTAATCCTATTTGCCTCAGTCTCTTCTGTAAAATTAGCTGCAGGAGAAAATGGCAAACTTCTTCAGTATCTCTGCCAAGAAAACCCCAATGGTGTCAAGAAGAGTCAGACCTGACTGAAAACAATGGAACAAAACACTCTTACCCTTATCTCACTGTCTTTCTAGGTGGTCCCTAGCATATATTGGTAAATGTTTAACAACCAACTTTTTTGGAGAAAAATGTTTATAGGGCACACTTTTAAGTTGAAACTGTATTAATATTTTCTCTATCACTTTCTTAAGTCTAGACAATCAACTAAACAATAATTAAAGGCCTGATTTGTAATGTTTACATATTTCTGAAATGTAAAAGCTCACACTGAAAATTTAACAATCAGCTTACTGATTAGAGCTGGATCCAACACATCCCTTATTCCTAGTGATAGGATTTCACTAGCATCAATCTCTTAAAAGACCTTCTGAAACTTTATCATTTGTCATTTCTTTTGCTTCAACCTTTTGTCCTCTGTTAAAATGAGAGCCCTCTTGGGAAAAGTCTTATCAGCCATTTATATGTTACTGCAAATGAGTTTGTCATCCCCCCTCCCCAGCCCCCCAGAGCAGGATCTGATGAGAGACAGAGACAGGGAGTTTTAGGAATTTGGGCATTGAGTTGAAGGTTCTGTTTTGATGGGAAAGCAGGATGAAGTAGAAATAAATTTTGGTAATTTTACCTAGAGTTAGCATCATCTCAGGGCTATGAGTTCCTGAAGCTAGATGGCACAGTGGATTGAGTTTTGGATATGTTGGATCCTGTCTTAGGAAGTTATTTGCTGTGCAACCCTGGGCAAGTCATTCTGTTTCTCTAAATCTGTTTCCCCATCTACAAAATGGGTATAGTAACAGTACCTGTCTCACAATGTTGTTGTGAGGCTCCAATGAATAACCATATGAAAAGTTTGTTGCAAACCTTGAAGAACCATATAAATGCTAGCTATTATTATTGTTATTGTTGTTTCCTGTTTTGTAAAATGAGACTATCAATCTTTGCATATGACAAATATAACTTAACAAATAAAGATGAATGAATGAGTCAATGAATGAATGAATGAATGATTCACAACTGGGGCATATTTACTTACACAAAGATTGAAAGTTCTTCATACCTTATTTCATCGTTTTCCTGGCACTAGCAGAGAAGGAGCTTAATAATGTCTATTGCCTGGCAGATTGACATAAAACAAAGCTGACTTTCTATAGTCTTGAAAGTTTTCAAAGTACTTTACAAATATGATCTCATTTGACTCTCACAACAGCTCAGTGAGATGGATACTTTTATCATTCCCTTCTCACAGATGAAGAAACATATGCTCTCTCTCTCTCCCTCTCCCCCCCCTCTCTCTCTGTGTCTCTCTGTGTCTCTCTCTGTCTCTCTGTCTCTCTCTCTGTCTCTGTCTCTCTCTCTGTCTCTCTCTCTGTCTCTCTCTCTCTGTCTCTGTCTCTCTCTCTCTCTGTCTCTGTCTCTCTCTCTCTGTGTCTCTCTGTCTCTCTCTCTGTCTCTCTCTGTCTCTCTCTCTCTCT
>NW_027187400.1:2232605-2283605 GCF_028583685.1 Petaurus breviceps papuanus
CTCTCTCTCTCTCTCTCTCTCTCTCTCTCTCTCTCTCTCTCTCTCTCCCTCCCTCCCATAGTCACACAACTAAGTATATGAGGTGGTTTTTGAACCCAAGTCTGTGATTCTGTGAGCCTGTGAAATGAGATATTCTGATGAGTGAACTTTCCAGATAAATGAAGCACCATTTTAAAGCATCAAACCTTCCCCTTCCCTACCCATTTTACTCTTTTGGAAAGATAATTGATTCAGGAATCTTTTAAAGATCTATTACACATTTTTGCTACCATTACGTAGGCAAATGAAACATAATCTTTATTGTCGGTTGTGTGTGACTCTTCCTGAACCTATTTGGGGTGTCTTGGCAAAGATACTAGGATGGTTTACCAATTCCTTCTCCAGTGGATTATGGTAAACAGGGATCAAGTGATTTGTCCAGGGTCACACAGTTAGTAAGTTCCTGAGGCTGGATTTGAACTCAGGTACTCCAGGCCTGGTACTCCATCCACTACACCCCCTGGAAGCCCCTGAATTATAATTTATCATTACCCAATTTATTCCGTCTATAGCTTGTTTGGTCATAGGTGTTGGCACATTGTCTTCTCCATTATACTTTGATCTCCTCGAGGGTGGGGACTGATTTTTGCCTTTTTATATTCCTGGTACCCAGCACAGCACCTGTTAAATTGCTTATTGACTTGTTGGCCTGACCTTAAGAAAGTCAGATGAATGACTTACAAGGAATGAGTCTAGTTGAAGAATTCAAAGAATCTGAGGGTCCATGCACAGGTAGCGATTGGACTAGTTAGCCTTTAAGGGACTTTCCAAAGCAATTTCATGAGTTGAAACAGAAAAATGGGGAAAATAATAAATGTTCTCAATTAAGTAGTGGAAAGAGGTACTTAGGCATAAGAAGGCCTGACTTTGAATTCTGGCCTTACCACTCACCAACTAGGTGACGTTAGGAACATCACTCAATCTCTGTATCAGTTTCTTCCACATCATGAGGATGAGTGGAAGGAAGAGAAGATGTTTTCCAAAGAGAAGAGAAGAATTTTGGGAGTGGGAGGATGGTATATTAACTATTTTACAGTATTTAAATGACTGTCAGTTACAAAAGGGATTAGACCCTTTTAAAAAAAAAACCTTTTCAGTGACTACATGGTTTATTAAAACACAATAAAGGAGCTGTCACATAACAAAACTGTAAAGAAGCCAATTCCCTTAATCGTCTTCCCTCAAACCTCCTCCCAGCTCCTATATGGACTATTTTATGCCCAGTCTGTGGTAGAACCTTCCAAACTTGTATTGGTCTGATCAGCTGCAGGTACAGGCTGTACCTCAATCCCAACATAGGGATGTCATTTTGGTCCTCTTTGAACACAAAGGACAACAACCAATGGGGAAAAGAATAAGGGAATTAATTATTTTTAGAACTTGTTGAAATCAGCTCTCTGGACAGTCAGAGAAAACAGGAGAGGTTTCACTACTCCTGCCAATCTAGTACCACTTTGTCTCTTGAATCAATCTGCATTAATACCCAAGGTCCCATCTGTCCAGTCCCACAGTGCTCCCTGATCACCATAGTTATGTAAGTCCTAAGTTTGTCTTTCTCTGTTTCCAACTTGGACTGCAGCTGAAATACCAACCAGTGATGAGCCACAAGCAGTCACAAATGATGACAGTCCCTCTGGTAGCATGGAAACAATGACCTGAAATGGTAGGACAGAAGTCTCTATAAGGAAAATAGAAAAAGAAACACAGGGACTTTGTGATCAGCACACCTACATTTCCCTTATGTCTCACTGATCTATTCCCCCAAAACACCCACTCAAACACCTAGAAAGCATTAAGAAAATCTGCTATTTGTTATCACTAGCAATCCTTTCACACTAATCCACCAATTGAATGCAGATCTGAATTACCTGTGTGGATAAAATCCCCAAGTTAAGGATTCTGTGTGGGTTGAAACCTGCATATAGTCATGAAAATTCATATCTCCATTACAAAGATATGACCATTGTTATTTGCAATTATTATTTACAATAAATGATATGCTAAGGAAAACATCACGCCCCCACCCAGTTCATATGAACAATCAGATACATTCTCACGTAATGTAAGTATATTCAATCAAATTTATATTAAACCCGAATCCAAAACAATCACACCTAAGATGTCAACATAAAGTCAAATTACTCATTTGCTAGAGAGGGTCCTATCAAGACCTTTGGGAAAATACATCTAATATCTGGCATCGAAATATGATGATTCCAACTATCTTTTTTCCCCTTCCATAAATACTGATTGATTTTATTGTGGAGTAAGTCTCCCTGGGACCTCACCTTAAATAAAAAAGTGCATAGAAAAGTAATTTCATAACCTTGTATAATATATCTACATTCTAGTTCCCAAGGAAGGAAGGCAGTTCTCCCTTGGGAAACAGGCTGTTCCAGGGGCAGAGGAGGGGGTGAATGGGGGGAGGGGTGTCTCTTACTCCCAGAACAATGGTGAGATGATCAGGATGCTAGTCGGGGGAGAATTGTTTGGAGATATTGGGGAGAGAGCAAAGGTTAGTCAGTTGAGAAAATGGGCAGCATTACTAGCCTCCTCAATAGAAAAGGTAGTAAGGCAGCCATTTTCCCCTAGGAATTTCTAGCCCCAACTGGTTGATGAAGTAGACTTCCATTCTAGCATTCAAGCTGTTGTTCCCAAATATGTACTCTGTGATTCCCAATCTTTGCCAAAAGCTCTTGCTCATTCAAAAGCAAGCTTCATTAATAACCCTCACTCCCTCCCACACCGAGGAAAGTCAAATAAACTTTCCCTTTCCTCACTCATCACAGAAAATCTCTACTGTGCACACCTAGGGCTGCCCCAGTCGAGACTTCAGTTCAATCATTTGTCTTGTTGTCCTTGTCCCCAAAGGGCACAAAGAATGGAAGTTAGTAAGAGGCTGATTCTGCTTAATGTCAGGAAAAGTTTCCTAACTGTGAGAGCTGTTCAAATGTACAATGGGCTTCCTGAAGGGATGGTGGACTCTCCCTCCTTGGAAGTTTCCAAGCTGAGACTGGATGACTTTCTATCAAGCATGTTATGGTGAAGATTACTTTTGTATGTTAGTTACATAGGCTGTATGTACATAGCTGCCAAGACCCCTTCCAACTCTCAAATTCTTCAATTCTGATTCTGAGTCTGTCTTTCTAATTCCAGTGGATAGTACCAGATCCATTAATTCAGACTATCTCCAATTTCCCTGACCCCGCCAGGGAATGGGGTCCAGAAAAAGACTAATAGGAGGTACTTGGCAGTGGTAATATTCATCCAATGAGAATGCAGCTAACAATTACTGGAAACCAACAGGCCTCAGACGAATCCAGAGATATCATGCGGGAAGAAGAGAGACCTGGATTTAAAGCACCAGTTAGGGACAAAAGATGGTCATATGTCGTTTAGGAGAAGGGGGAGCCAGATGCTGGTGTAGAAGTATGAGAGTAGGGGCAGCCAAGTAGCACAGCGAGTAAGAGCACAGGCTCCAGTGTTGAGAAGACCTGGAGATCGAATCCAAGCTCAGATACTCAGCACCACACCCAGAAATAACTGGCCGTGTAACCTTGAGCAAGTTACTTAACCCCAATTGCTTAGGGGAGGCCAGGTGGCTCAGCGAGTAAGAGCACCGGCTCCAGTGTCCGGATGAACTGCATCAAATCCGGGCTCAGATACTCAGCACCACACCCAGAAATAACTGGCTGTGTGACCTTGAGCAAATTACTTAACCCCGATTGCTTTAAAAAAAAAAAAGTATGATAGTAGAATGGTCCACTTTAAAGAGATGTAAGACTTTAGGGATAGAGTATAAAGAAGTCCTATCATTCATACCACAATGAAGAGAAAGACATTTTGTGTGTATGTGTGTGAGAGAGAGCCAACTTCAAGACACCAGACCATTCCTCAAGTTCTCAGGGATGCAGTTTCACCAGACACTGAGAATGGTATTTCACAATCCATACCAACCCTAACGTAAGAAGATACCTGGTCCCAGTAGAGTGAACAACAGTCACAAACATGGTACCCCAAGAACACACAAACCACAATTCCCTCAAATGCTGTCCCCAAAAGAAGGTAATCACCAGAGCATAGGAATGCAAGCAAGACGCACGCACCCAGGCACCCACACAACCACCCTTCTGTGCTAGATGCCTGTATGTGCAGCCTCACTTTGGTTCTGGCCTTTCTTACCCCACACACTTTACAAATTACAGCATTAAACAGGTGGTTTTCCCCAAAATAACCAGCCACATTTTCTGTTCTGCTGACCTTTAAACACTAAAGTTATATTTGCCCCAGGTAGAAATGTCAGTGCCATCAGTTGGCCACCAATTCTCCACCTACATATCCCATTCCACCCCACTCTTAATTCCATTTGCATTGGTTTTCTTCAACTGTAAAATGAGAATAATAAAAGCACCTACTTCTTGGGGTTATTGGGAGGATCAAATGAGATAATATATTTGTAAAGTGCTTAATATGGTAGTAGTCACTTAATAAATGCTTGTTCCCTCCCTTCCTACAGATTTTCCTTCCTTCCTTCTTTCCTTACTTTCTTCTTTCCTTCCATCCTTTCTTCTTTTTTTTCCTTTCTTCCTTTCTTCTTTCCTTCCATCTTTCCCGTTTCCTTCTTTCCCTTCCTTTCCTCCTTTCCTTTGTCCTTCCTTTTCTATTCTACTTCTTTTATTTCCTTCCTTCCTTTCTTCCTTCCCTCACTTTTCTCTCCCTTACTTCTTTCCTTTCCTTTCCTCCTTCCATTCTTCTTTCCTTCCTCTTCTTCCGTCCTTTTCTCCTCTCCTCTCCTTCCCTCGCTCCCTTTCTTCCTTCTTTCTCCTGGTAGAAGTGCCAGTGCAACTTGATGGCTACCAACTGTCCACCTAGATACACTGTTAAAGACAGTGTAATAATGCATCAGCAAATTGCTTAAATGCTTAATTTCTCAATTCCCCTAGGCAACTTTCCAAGATCTTAAATGGCAAAAGGTTTGCCCTGGTAGGAAAAGTTCCTCACAAGGAATTCCCTTCTCTAATGAAATCACAGATCCCAACCTCATCTCCCCATCTTCCCATTTTCCCTCTCTCCAAAACCCCTCCAAAACCAAAACAGAGGTCTGTAGTAAGGCTTAAATGATATAAGGTGTCAAATTCTTTTGCATAAACTTTCAAGATATCTCTCTCTCTCTCTCTCTCTCTCTCTCTCTCTCTCTCTCTCTCTCTTTCTCTCTCTCTTCCCCTCCCTCCCTCCCTCCTTCTCAAAGATTAAGAACAGTGAGTTCTCCTTTCTTACCATGAATCCTTAAGGATATCTGGAATTGCTTGAGAAGGCTATGGAGCACTGAAATTATCCCAGGTTATCTGTGATCATTCCCATACTCCACCCTCTTCCCCAAGTTTTCCTGTGATACTTTTATGAGAAAATCAGATGAGTGGCCTGGGGACAGAAAAGTCAGGTCAAGGCAAATGCGATCAAATCATGATATCCCCAAAACACGAAGGAAAACGGGAACTTGGAACAGAATCAAAAAATTCTCAACAAAAGGGATTCTTATGTCCTTAAAGCTCAGGGTCACAGCTGGTCTCATTGTGTGGGGATATTGTAGGAGAAGGGAAGAAAGCAAACAAACTTCGATTTGTTGTTATTCAGTCATTTCAGCTGTGTACAGCTTGTAGTGACCCCATTTGGGGTTTTCTTGGCAAAGATGCTGGAGCAGGTTGCCATTTCCTTCTCCGGTTCATTTTACAGATGAGGAAATTGAGGCAAACAGGGTTAAGTGAATTGCACAGGGCCACACAGCTAATAAGTGTCTGAGGCCAGATTTGACCTCAAGAAGATGAGTCTTCCTGACTCTAGACCTGACGCTCTATTTACTGCTACCAGAATCTTATTAAGCATCTACTACGTGCCGAGTACTTAAAACATTTCATTTAGTTTTTTTTTCTTTTTCAAATGCTTTATTAACTTCTGATTTACATCATTTTTTTCTGCCAGATTTTAAGTTACAAATTTTCTCCCTGTTTTTCCCCTACCCACTGCCCCAAAATAGCAGTCCCACAGGATATCCCCACCTCCAATCTGCTCTCTCCCATATTTTCTCCCATACCCCTTTCAACTTTTCCAGTGGATCTCTATGCCCCAGTGCCTGTATATCTTATTTCCCAATTACATGTAAAATAGTATTAATAATAATATAGAGAGAGATATACATATACATATATATATATATATATTTGAGTATTTGATTTTAAAACTTTGAATTCCAGATTCATTCCCTTCCTCCCTTGTCACCCACCCTTACTGGGAAGATAAGCAGTTCAGTATAGATTGTACATGTGTGGCTAATGCAAAACAATAACATAGTAGATATATTGTAAAAGACTGACTATATTTCCTTCCCTCCTATCCCACCTCCCATTTGTTCTATTCACTACTTTGATCCCGTCCCTTTTCAAAAGTGGGTATTTCCAACTTCCCTCCCCCCAGCCTGCCCTCCCTTCCACCATCCCCCCTCTCATCCCCTTCCTCCCCTACTCTCCTGGAGGGTGAGATACCCTATTTAGTGTGTATTCCATTCCCTCTTCAAGCCAAATTCAATGGGAATAAGGTTGACCCATTCCCTATTGCCTTCCTATTCTTCCCCTCCATTGTAACCATTTTCCCTTGCCTCTTCTATATAAGATAGTTTACCCCATTCTGTCTCTCCCCATCTCCTCTCATTATATTCCTCTCTCAACTCTTAATTTCACCTTTTAAGTATCATCCCTTCCTGTTAAATTGGTCCTGTGCCCTCTATCTATGTATACCTGTAAACATATATATACACATTCACATATGTATTCATATGCCCATATACCCTCATATATAGACACACACACACACACACACACATATATATATATATATATATATTCCCTTCAACTACTGAGAAGAGTTTCATAAGTTACAATTATTGTTTTTCCATGTAGGAATGTTAATAGTTCAACTTTGATAAGTCCCTTATGATTTCTTTTCCCTGTTTACCTTCTCATGCATCTCTTGCTTCTTATATCTGAATGTCAAATTTTCTATTCAACTCTGTCTTTTGCAGTAAGAATGCTTGAAAGTCCTCTATTCCACTGAATGATCATATTTCCCCCTGAAACATGATACTCAGTTTTGCTGGGTAGGTGACTCTTGGTTTTAATCCCAGCTCTTTGACCTCTGGAATATCATATTCCAAGCTCTTCAATCCCTCAGTGTAGAAGCTGCCAGATCCTGGGTTATCCTGATTGTGTTTCCAGAATGTTCAAATTGTTTCTTCCTGGCTGCTTGTAATATTCTCTCCTTAATCTGGGAATTCTGGAACCTGGCTATAACATTCCTAGGAGTTTTCTTTTTGGATATTTTTCAGGAGGTGATCAGGGGATTCTTTCAACCTCATTTTGCCCTCTGATTCTAAAACATCAGGGCAGTTTTCTTTGAGAACTTCCTGGAGGATGGTTCTCGGTTCTTACTTTGATCATGGCTTTCAGGTAGTCCAATAATTTTTAAATTATCTCTCCTGGATCTATTTTCCAGGTCAGTTGTTTTTCCCATGAGATATTTCACATTGCCTTCTATTCTTTCATTTGTTTGGATCTGTTTAAAAGTATCTTGATTTCTCATAAAGTCATTAGCTTCCATTTGCTCCAATCTAATTCTGAAACAACGATTCTCCTCATTGAGCTTTTGAGATTCTTTTTCCATCTGGAAAATTCAGCTTTTTAAACATTCTTCTTCTCATTGCCTTTTTGAGCCTCTTTTGCCATTTGAGTTAGTCTATTTTTTAAGGTATGATTTTCCTCAGTCAGGCTGTTGACTCTCATTTCATAATTTTCTTGCATTGTTCTCATTTCTCTTCCCAATCTTTCCTCCACTTCTCTTATCTGCTTCTTAAGGTCCTCTATGGCCTGTAACCAGCTCGTATTTTCCTTTGAAGCTTTTGGTGCAAGAGTTCTGACTTCACTGTCTTCCTCCTGTTCCATGCTTTGCTCCTTTTTGTCCCCAAAATAGGAGTCTAATGCTCGAATCTTCTGTCTGCTTTCTTTCCTTTGCCTGGTCATGTCTCCCCTCAGTCACTCTGCCACCAGACAGGGCAGCTATTGTCCCAAATGCTAGGGTTTTCTCAGGTGCTGGAGGTATTAGATGGGTTCCCTCTCTGAGGTCTCCACATGCTGTGGCAAGCTGGACACATACCCCAGGACCTCCACCCTAGACTGTAATCCAGATCCAACCAGCTTAAAGCAAGAACGATTACCCCTCAGAGTGGAGCGTGTTCCCCCTACACTCTGCAGGCCAGGAGCTGAAGGTGCCACATGGTGATGGCTGGCTGTGCTGGAGTCTCAACAGCTTCTCGCCCCAGGGGCAAAAGCCATGTACTCCAACTTACTGGGTCCCAAAGTCCAGACTGCACTGACCTCTCACTTTGTCCTTTGCATCTATGTGTCGATAAATCTGGAACTGGCCACAGTTGCTGCTGATCTGGAGTCCCTCTGGCCGGCGGCTGGTCAGGCCCTCTCTGGGGCTAAAGCCATGGTGTGGGGCTGGGTTTGGCTCCCAGAGCTTTGCGCTGGCCAATTCCTGCCGGCCTGCCGGGCTGTTCTCAGCGGGAGGTTAACTTCTCTGTGTCATTTTGTGGGTTCTGCAGCTCCAAAGTTTGTTTAGAGTCCCCTTTTTACATGGATTGGGGAGGGTGGAAGCCAGAGCAGCGGGAAAGTCCTGCTTCTACTCCGCCATCTTGGCTCCACGCCCCCTCATTTAGTTCTTATAACAACCCTGGGAAGTAGGTGCTACTATTATCCCCATTTTATAGTTGAAGAAACTGGAGCAGAGGTTAAGTGACTTGCCCAGGGTCACACAGATAATAAGCGTCAGAAATCAGATTTGAACTCAAGTCTTCCTGAGTTCAATACCAGGGTCCTATTCACTGTACCACCTAGATGCTTCCTAGAAGCACATGAAAGGACCCAGTTGGAGCAGGGGAGCCATGGGTCCTGGAGCCAGGCATTTCCAGATGTTCCAGTGCTTAATGAAGAACTCAGACAACTGCTTCTATTTTCAGAGCTCACAGAATGCCTTTGCTCAGAGGTTCCCAAACTTATTTGGCCTATCACCCTCTTAAAAAAATACTCAATGCACCTCACCCCCTGGAAATCTGCTTTCTTTAACCCTTTAATGTTTTTGTAAATTTGTGCCATTTCAAGAAATTTATGATTTTTTTAAATAAAAAAGACATCTTAAATTTAATAATTTATTGTAAATTTGTGGGGTTTTTCCTACACTGGAATTTTGAGGATGCAATATTGTGTCATGTAACCATATAGTATCATATTGTAAACAAGTCATTACACATACTGCTGCTAGTGCATGCTGGACTTCCCAACAATGTGTCACACAGTCGCCTGCCAATACTTACTTGTTAAGACCTATCAGCAGACTTGACCACTGATCAGTAATAACATGCATTCTGTGTGTTTATTTGGAAAATAATGTCACTATGACTTTAACTCTTTTACATAACAGATGAAACATGTACGAACAGTTTTTCAAAATTTTTTTCTCTTCTCTCCTTTCACTTTCACTTCCCGCTTATTTTTTTCAAAGTCTTCCAATTGCACCAGAGGCTACTAGTATCCCTCTGGATTGTTCTAGCACAACTTAGGGGGTAGTATAGCCCACTTTGGGAACCTATGCACTAGTCCAAGCCCCTTAATTAATAGATGGACAAACTAAGCCTTGTAGAAGATTTGTGAATAGCCCGGCATCACATGCTGATGGGAGTGGAGCCCAGACTCAAAAGCAGACCTTCTGAGGCCAAGTCCAGGGGTCTCTACCCACAGTGCTGCCTCCTACAATCAGTGAATTCTTTACTGATTAATCAAGCATTTTCCCACATCTTTGTCATCACAGCACCCACTTCACATGATTTCTAGAAAGACTAGCCTTCAGAATCTTCCCCCGCATCCATCTGTCATTGTTTTCTACTTCCTGTGACCTCTCCATAGCAGCTTAATTGCTGACAGAAGGTTGGTACACAATGAAGATGCGAAATTTTGGAGTTATTTTTTTGTGGTTTGTTTTTCTCCTTGTTTGGAAATGTGTTTGCTATCACAGGAACTCTCTTGGCAAGATCTGGGCTCCAGATGGGCACTCCTTGCCCCCACTGGCTATTGTCCAATACCTGTGAGGGGTACTCATCATTCCCTAGTCCAATCTAATGTTAAGAGCTTTTGTTAAGCGCCCACTATGTGCAAGGAACAACAACAACAGCAGCAACACTATTTAACAGTGCCAGGAACTGGGCTAAGAGCCTTACAAATATTATCACATTTGATCCTCACAATGACTCTGAGAGTTGGTGGTATTATTATCGTTATTTTAAGGTTAAGGCAACTAAGGCAAGCAGAGGTTAAGTGACTTGCCTAAGATCACACAGATAGTAGGTGTCTGTGGCCCAATTTGCACTCAGGTCTTCCTGACTCCAGGTCCAGCACTCTGTACAATGCATCATCTGATTTATGTACTGTATAAGGTGCTAGGAATACAGAGATGATGAAAAAACAATCCCTGCTCTTAAGGGGCTTACATTTTACTGCATAGATACAGCATATGGGCAGATAAGTAAATGCATGTCAATTTGCAGAGGGAGAGATGCATCCCTTGCAGCTGGAGAATAAGGGAAGGTTTCCCATAGGAAATATCACCTAAGCTGAGTTTTATGGGAACCTAGAGATTCTGAGGGGTGGAAGTGAGGAAAAAAATGCATCACAGCAATGTGGGATGCCTTATACAAAGGTGTTCCAGGGGGAGAAAGAAAATCAAATGATGATTCTCACGTTTAGAAGTGGTTGGGAGCTCTGAGGTACCACTCATATCTATTAGAGTGGTTTAAATGACAAAAAAGGGAAATATTGGATGTTGGGGGGGATGTGAGAAAACTGGGACACTAATGAACATTGGTGAAGTTGTGAGCTGATCCAGCCATTCTAGAGAGCAATTTGGTACTATGCCCAAAGGATTATAAAACTGTGCATACCCTTCAATGCAGCAATACCACTTCTAGGATTGTGTCCCAAAAATATCATACAATTGGGAGGAGGACCTGTTTGTACAAAAATATTTATATCAGCTCTTTTTGTTGTGGCAAAAAAATTGGAAACCAAGGGAATGACCTTCAATTGGGGAATGGCTAAACAAGTTGTGGTATATAAATGTAATGGAATATTATTATGCTATAAGAAATGAGGAGCAGACAGACTTCTTAATAACCTGGAGAGACTTACATGAATTGATGTTGAGTGAGGGGAGCGGAACCAAGAGAACATTTTACAGAATTACAGACACAAATACAGAAATACAGTATCTGTGATGACTGACTTTAATAGACTGGGCTCCTCTCAGCAATGCAAGGTTATAAGACAACTCCAAAGAACTCATGATGGAAAACGCTATCCATATCGAGAAGAATAAATATGGAGTCTGAATGCAGATTGAAGCAAACTACTTTCTCTCTTTATTTGTTTTGTTTTGTTCCTTCTTTCTTGTTGTTCATTCCATTGGTTATAATTCTTCTTTATAGCTTGACTAATGTTTAATGTGAAGGTATATGTAGAACCTATATCGGATTTCATACTGCCAATGGCAGGGGGGAGGGAGAAGAGATAGAGAGGGAGAAAATTTGGAACTCAAAAACTTGTGGAACCGAATGTTATAAACTAAAAGTAAATACATTTTTAAAAAGAAAGCCAAATGATAACTCTCACTTTTAGAAGTGGCTGGGACCTATCAGAATGGTTAATATGACCAAAAAGGAAAATGTTGGATGTTGGAGTGGATGTGGGAAAACTGGGACACTAATGCACATTGATGGAATTGTGAACTGATCTAGTCATTTAGAGGGCAATTTGGAACTATGCCCAAAGGATTATAAAACTGTGCATACCCTTTGATGCAGCAATAACACTGCTAGGTCTTTATCCCAAAGACATTGAAAAAAGGGGAAAGGACCTATTTTATAAAAATATTTATAGCAGCTCTTTTTGTGGTGGCTAAGAATTGGAAATCAAGGGGATGCCCATCAATTGGGTAATGGCTAAACAAGCTGTGATGTATAATTATAATGGAATACTAACATGCTATAAGAAATGGCAAGCAGAATGATTTTGGAAAAACCTGGAAAGACTTCCATGAACTGATGCATAGTGAAGTTAAAAGAACTAGGAGAATGTTGTACATAGCTACAGTAATATTTTTCAATAAAGAACTGTGAGTGACTTATTCTCAGCAATAAAATGATCTAAAACAATCCAAGATAAGGACAAATGATGAAGCATACAATCCACCTCAAGAGAAGGAACTGATATTGATTAAATACAGACTGAATCATACATTTTTTCACTTTCATTTTTTTCTTTCGTTAGAGTTTTATTGTACAAAATTACTAATATGAAAATGTTCTACATATTTGCACATGTATAACCTGTGTTTAATTGCTTACCATCTCAGAGAGGGTGGAGGGGGAAGAGGGAGGAAGGGAGGGATAGAATTTGGAACTCAAAACTTTAAATAAAAATGTTTTTAAAGTGCTTTAGACCTCTAAGAGCAACAGCAAAAGACCTCTTGGTCTATGTCTGTCTGGGAGGGGCTAGAGGGCATTGGGGGCTGTTCTCAACTGGGCAGGAAACTAGGAGGTGACAATTCATTATAAATAGTCCTCAATTAATGTGGCTAGTGCTTATCCCAATGGAATAATACAGAACATGAGTGATGGCTACTAGGTGCTGGTCTAGAAGTATATCATAGTGATTAGAGTGCTGGATTTGGACTCAGGAAGACCTGTGTTCAAATCCCCATTCTGATACTTGCTAACTGTGATCATGGGCAAATCATATTTCTTTTTGTTTTGTTTTTAATAATATTTTTCCAATTATATGTAAAGACAATTTTTAGCATTCATTTCTACAAAATTTGAGTTCCAAAAAATCACATTTCTTTTTCAAGTCTCTATTTCCTCATCTGTAAAATGGAGGCATTGTCCATTAATATATTTTCCAGCTCTAAGTCTATGATATCATATCTAGAGATGGGTATGAGCAAAATGTCCTTCCTGCTTCTGACTGACTACTTGTAAAATGACCCAGCACTAAGGGGAAGACATTTTGAGATGTAAAGGCAGTCCCTTTATTGGCCATTGAGCAGGAACAGCTGGTGTTGCTTTCTCTTCTAGCTTCAGATCCTGTCAGGTTTGTTTCAAGTCCTTTCCCATGAAGGGGAGAGAAGTGACTTCTTTTATTCTCAACTTATGCTGTCATGGGACCATGAGCACATGGCATCCAGAGCACATAACTTGCCTAGGCAAGCTTGAGGCTGGATTTTTAGGCAGTCTCTTTTGTGTTTATTCTTTCTTGAACCTAGATGAATGATTATCTATGCTGAAACAAACATGTTCAGGGGCTTGGTGGTGACATGACTTCAATAGATTCAAAGACATTATCCTTTTGGTAGGAATTGACTAGCAGCAAGGCAAGGAGTACTCATCAACTCTTCCACAGCACTATTGGAGTGGATAGCTATAAACAAAATATTTAACCTAAATCTGACTCATTTTACTAGAGTTGTTTGGCAGTGCAGAGCCGAGGTTAAATATCTATATCTATATATACACATACTGTCTATTTGGTAGGCTCTGAAACTTCTTTATACTCTGAAGAGAAGCATCAATCTACTGAGAAGGTATAACAGTAGTTATCCTTTTAGGCTGTTCTGTCAACACACCCCATAAATAAATTGCCCCTTATAATTCTTTCGTTGTGTAAAAAATAAATATCTGTCCCATACCTGATTTATATTCAACATTGACTACATTTCTACTCCTCCATTTGGAGAGACTACAGACATGAGCAACAATCTAAGGTATAAGGAATTTCTCCATGTATTGCTAGAGTGGGCGCTGTGAGCAAAAGAATATTAGAAAAGGTCTAATCCCTCACATTAGACTGAACCCAGCCTGGATTTCAGACTGTGTTGGTGCAGGATAAAAGAGCCCCTTGGGAAGAGGAAACAGGTTCATCGTCCATAGCTCCAGCAGCAATTATCATTGGTAGATCAGGGGTATGGTGCTAGGTTAAGATTTGATCTCTCCCTCCCTTGACCCTACCTGAGCCAGCATTTCTGAGCCCTGGTAGTGTCTATAAGGAATAAAAGAATGCTCAAGAAAATGTAAGGAGACCCAGAGCTTAGAGAGGCTTTAATAAAAAAAAAAACAATTTGAATCTGAGTCTCAACACTGAAACCATAGAGTTACGAAAGAAAGGAGGTGGCCTGTGTGCCTTTGCAGTGCATCTCCTGTTTCTGACCCCATGCAGGCTGCCTGCAACCCAGACTTTTCTAGAAGATAGGAAGTGCAGTCATGGCTGTGTATTCTCAGTGACACTGTTGACAAGGAATGACAAAGGGGAGGGGAGTGATGAACAGAGCCAGGCAGGAATACAGCCTGGGATACCTATGTATTTTCCTTCTGTCTGCCTCTGTGCATTCTCTACTTCTATCTCAGGTAAATATGTGTTCCCCTCACTCATCTCATGTGCTTGTCGTCCATCTGCACACTGTACTAGAGTCTGGGGCCAGCAGTTCCATGGAAGGAGTTTGTAGTGATTAGAGATGGTTTATTTTAAAACAACAACTACAGAAACACTTTGTCTCCCCAGTGCCTGGAGAGTATGACTGTGGGCAGTTCATAGTTTGTTGTCCCCAGTTTCCTCATCTGTAAAATGGGTAGATAATAGTACCCATCTTCCTGGTTGTAGTTGTGAAGATAAAATGAGACAATAACAATAAATCAGTCAGCACAGTGTCTGGCACATAGGAGGTATTTATTCCCTTTCCCATACCTACTCCCATACCTACACAGTGTTAAAAAAAAAAAACCACATAGGGGAGGCTAGATGGCACAGTGAATAGAGCATCGGCCCTGGAGTCAGGAGGACTTGAGTTCAAATCCGGCTTTGGGCACTTAACACTTTCTAGCCATGTCACCTTGGGCAAGTCACTTAACCCCAATTGCCCTGCCTTCCCTTCTCAAAAAAAAAGTTAAAAAAAACACATGGAGAGGTAGGAGTCAAGATTATGGGGTAAAAGCAGGGACTTGCTTCAGTTCTCCCTCAAACACCTCTAAATGCTTGTAAGAAATTACTCTAAACAAACTCTAGAGCTACAGAACCCACAAAATGACAGAATGAAACAAATCTCAAGCACAAGAGAGCCTGGAATGTTTACACAAAGGGTCTATCACACTGAACTGTGAGCAGAGCACAATCCAGAATGGGTGGTGTTGGCACAGACGGAATCAAAGAAGGCCTCAAGAGACTAAACCACTGGCAGCTGTGGTAGTTTCCAGACTTTTAGGCCCACAAATGTCAGACAGCATAGAACATCAGTGGGAAAACTCTGTGAGACCTGAGTGGGTACAAGAGCCCATCCCCACCCCCAGGATGGCAAAGGTGGTGGCGGTGGCAGGGGCAGCAGCAGCTGCTTCCTGAGCTCCTGGTCCATATACAGTATGGGGATTGAGTGGCTGATCAGAAGGCCATTGTAGGGATCTTGTTGCTGGAGCTGAGGCAGGATTCTCTTGCTTATCCCTGCTTGGATGTGGGTTGCAGTCCTGGGTGACAGTCCTGAGGTAAAGAGGAGCCCTAGTGTGGCAGAGCTTGTGGCAGCAGTAGAGTAAATACTCCTCACGGTTCCAAGGCAGAAAAGAGTGCTTGTGGTCACTCATAGACCAGAGCACAGGGCAGGAAAGGAATAAACATTTCTCCTTTGATCATACCACCTTGAAAGAGCTGAAAATTTACAGGTCCCTAGAAGTATCTCTGAAAAAGCTGTACAAAACCCCTGAATCTTGGGACAGTACACCCAGCCACAACCCCACCCCCACTGGAAGCAGAGTCCTACCTTGACAAAGAGTTAGAAAGTCAAGTATTTGACTGGGAAAATGAGCAAACTGTTAAAAAAAAACTCAGACTATAGAATCTTGTTTTGGTGACAAAGAAGATCAAAACACACAAATAGAAGAATACAACATAGTCTAAGCTCTTACGTTAAAAGCCTCCAAGAAAAATGTGAATTGGTTGCAGGTCATGAAAGAGCTCAAAAAGCATTTTGAAAATCAAGTAAGAGAAGTAGAGGAAAAACTGAGAAGAGAAATGAGAGCAATGAGAGAAAATCATGAAAAACAAGTCAACAGCTTGCTAAAGGAGACCCCAAAAACACTGAAGAAGATAACACCTTAAAAAATAGAGTAACCCAAATGGCAAAAGAAGTCCAAAAAGCTAATGAGGAGAAGAATGCCTTAAAAAGCAGAATTGCTCAAATGGAAAAGGAGGTCCAAAAGCTCACTGAAGAAAATAATTCCTTCAAAATTTTAATGGAGCAAATGGAAACTAATGACTTTATGAGAAATCAAGAAATTATAAAACAGAATGGAAAAAATGGAAGACAATGTGAAATATTTCATTGGAAAAACAACTGACCTGGAAAATACATCCAGGAGACAAAATTGTTAAAAATTATTGAACTACCTGAAAGCCATGATCAAAAAAGAGCCTAGACAGAAATTATCAAGGAAAACTGCCCTAATCACCAGAGGAGAAAATAGAAATTGAAAGAATCCACCACCACTTCTTGAAAGAGATCCCAAAAGGAAAACTCCTAGGAATATTGTAGCCAACTTCCAGAGTTTCCAGGTCAAGGAGAAAATATGGCAAGCAGTCAAGAAGAAACAATGCGAGTATTGTGGAAACACAATCAGGATAACACAAGATCTAACAGCTTCTACATGAAGAGATCAGAGGGCTCGGAATATGATATTCTAGATCTCAAAAGAGTTAAGATTAAAACCAAGAATCACCTACCCAGCAAAACTGAGTATAATACATCAGGGGGAAAATGGAGATTCAATTAAATAGAAGACTTTCAAGTATTCTTTATTAAAAGACCAGAGCTGAATAGAAAATTTGATTTTTAAATACAAGACTCAAGAGAAGCATGAAAAGGTAAACATGAAAGAGAAATCATAATGGACTTATTAAAGTTGAACTGTTTATAGTCCTACATGGAAAGATGATATTTGGAACTCATAAGACCTTTCTCAGTACTAGGGTGGTTGGAGGCAATGTGTGTGTGTGTGTACATGGTGAGTTGAATATGAAGGGATAATATCTAAAAAGTAAAATTAATGGGTGAGAGGAATATGTTGAGAGAAGGAGAAAGAGAGACATAGAATGGGATAAAGTACCTCATGTTAAAAGGGACAAAGAAAAGCTTTTTCAATGGAGGGGAAGAGGAAAGAGGTAAGAGGGAATGAGTGAACCTTACTCTCATTGGATTTTGTTTAAGGAGGGAATAACATACACACTCCTATAGGAAAGTAGAGGGGTAGAGGATAAGAGGAGGGTGTGATAATAGGGAGGGCAGGTTGGGGGAGGAGGTAGTCAGAAACAAGCACCTTTGAATATGGACAGGACCAAAAGAGAAAATAGAATAAATGGGGGACAGGATAAGATGGAAGAAAATATAATTAGTCTTTCACAACATGACTTATAAGGAAGTGTTTAACATACCTGCACATGTATAACCTCTACTGAATTGCTTGCTTTCTCAATGAGGGTGGGAGAAGAGAGAAAAACAGAGAGAATTAGGAACTCAAGAGTTTTAAAAATAAATTTAAAAATTGTTTTTACATACAACTGGGAAATCATATATACAGACAATGGGGTGTAGAAATCTATCTTGCCCTACAAGAAAGTAAGGGGGAATAAGATAAGAGAGGTAGGGTGGGGTAATAGAAGGGAGAGCAGACTCGGGGAAGGGGTCATGAAAATATTTGCCATCTTGGGGTGGGGGCAGGGAGAGATGGGGAGAAAATTTGGAACTCAAAACCTTGTGGAAATGAATGTTGAAAATTAAAAATAAACTAATTTTTAAAAAAACACACAGAAATTGAACTTCCCCAACTCAGAGAATTACAGTTGTTAAAGTTGGAAAGGATCTCAAAAGTCATCTAGTCTGGACCATGCCTGAATAAGAAGCCCTTCCATAACATGACTAATAAATAATTATCCAGTTTCTGGTTGCATACTTCCAATGAAAGGAAACTTACCAGCTCCCAAGGTAACATGTTCCACCTGGGGATGACTCTGATTTGTTAGGAATTCTTTCCTCATATCAAGACTCCTTTTGTTTCTTCACACTTTCCATCCTTTGCTTCTAGTCCTGCCCTCAGAACCCAAGAACAACACATCTAATCCTTCTTCTGTCATTCAAATGCAGAGAGTTACCATTTCCCCAGAAGATCTCTTCTCCAGCCTAAATATCCCTGTTGCTTCAACCAATCCTTATGTGCCACAGAATCAAGACTCTTCACCAACCTGGTGAAAAAATCTTCTGGATGTTCTCCAACCTATCCATTTCCTTCTTTAGCTTCACCTGCTTGGTGAGGTTCAGCCACAGTTGGAATCTACCTGCTAAGTCTTCTCTAAAGAAGACTCCTTCCCTTGGGCCAAATGCCAGTGCAGAAGCTGTCTTGAGAGCCAATTATTAAATTTTCATTGTGAACTATTGCATCACAGAAAATGACAACGGCTTCAAATGCTTATTGTTTTGTTGGTTTGTAGACTTAAGAAGGGGAAGAAAATGTTGATAATGGAGACTAAACTCAAAAGTGTGTCCCATTAAGAATTCTACCCCTCAGAGAGCTGGTTGTTAAACTGTTACCAGTATACCCCTGCATATCCCACAGGATTCAGAAGCATGAAAATAATGAAACTTACTCTCACATTCCTCCATGCCCCAGGGCTGTTGTGAGCCCTAATTGAGATAATAGATTTGAAAATCCTTGCACAGAGAGGAAAGGGAAACCTATAAAAGTGTTATACAGATAAAGAAAAAATTTAAAATTAATAATATACACATGTATTGTTGTTTATACATAAAAACAGAGATGCAATACACATACATGCAAACACATGCACATACATGTAGTCACACTTTTGTTTCCTTTTCAGTGAAATAAAAGGCAACTAGATGTTTTCTAAGGCTTATTCCAGTTTTGATAGTCTATGCTCTAAAGTCCTCTCCAGTTTCTAACATTTTGTATCTAAGGTCCCTTCCAACTCTTCTTCTCTGTCTCCAGCAAACATTTTTTTTTATCAACTATAGTTAGAGATGCTCCATCCCTGGCCAAAGGCCCATCATTCCTCTGTCTTAAGTCCTCATCCAGAAATCCAAATATCACTCTCAAACACCATCTTCTTAACCAGCTGTTCACTTCCACAACCAACCTTTATCTTTTGAAATGCCTACCTTCGATCCATGGGAGCGATAAAAAAGACATTTAAACACCACCTGTGCCCCTGAAGGGTTTTCATTTTCTTGTCCAACACTTCACAATCTTGAGCTAGGCTTTCTAGAACCCTTCTGTTGATATCATTTGTCTCCATGTGAATCCCTAGAAGTTGTTTGTGGTTCTTAGAACTGATAAGTTTTAGAACACTCTCTTCTTTGTACTTGATAAGCACCCCCAGGAAGATGGTTCTTTTCCCTATCAGATAAGTGCATGGATGCCTTAATAGCTCTCAGTTCTCACCAAACAGCAGGATTCATCTCTGTTTAATCTCTGAACAAAACTGGATGACTCCTCCAGATTGCAAGCTCCTTGAGGGCAGGGACTGCCTTTTACATGTGTGCATGTGTGTATGTGTGTGCAAGCCCAGTACTTAACACAGTGACTTACAGGACATTAGTAAATGTTTATTTATTAATTTATATATAAAATTTATTTATTTTCATTAATAATATTAATAACCAATTGATTGGCCCGTGCACTTGCATCATCATTCCTTGTATCAGAGAATCTGATCCTTCCCTAGTTCTCCCTTCTACAGGCATAGAACCATATCTATTATTCAGCTCCAAACTTTCTGTGGTTCTCTTCCCCAACTTCTGTGTCACATTCTTTTATTCTTCAGTCTTCTAACACAGAATAGGATTGCAGCCTTCCTCTTCAAATCTTTTTTCCCTTCCTTTTTTGTTTTTCCCCTTCTCTCCTCCTTTTCAGAAACATTTTTATACAGGATAACATGGAGGGGTAGAGAGAGATTCTCTCAAAAGTCATTTTGATTTTTCCTCTAGTAGACAGGCTGGCTTCAATTTTGTGTGAATGTATGGTAGCTATTTCTTGGCACTTGGCAGAAACATGAATGTAATTCACTCTGTGAAAGGCACCGGGATATTCCTTTTGCTTTCTCTGCTCACTGAAATGTGGGCCGTCATTTCTTGGTAGTTCTTGTGGCTAAATGCCTCTGAAAGCTCCATGTTTGTCCTGTCAGTCTTCTGTGCCTAGTTTCATTGCTAAGTCAAGTCAAGAGGCATGAGTTAAACCCTTACTATCAGCCAGTAATAGGACTAAACACTGTGCTCAAAGGTTCCTAAGAGAAACTTTCTTCTCAGGAGACTTTCACACCTTTTCTTTAGGACTTTGGACCCATCAGTTATCCATTCTTGTGTGTCTTTCATTCACAACTGCAATCCTGTCAATAGCCTAATGAATACACTGCCCTCCTCTGTTCCTTCCTCTTTACTGGAATCATTTATAGTCTTTGGCATGTAGTAAGTGCTTAATAATGACTTTTCTATTTCATTTCATTCATTCATTCTTCTTTCATCCTCTAAGCCCTTCTGACCCTATCCCTTGCCTTTGACCCCTCACAAACTAAGGCATTACCTCTGTTACCTTTCCTACTCTTGTCCACACCAAAATGACCAATCACTATCAAAGTGCCTTGCTGGAGCAGACGTAAGAACATGTCAAGTGTCTATCTCTAGATGCTGCTATATTCGTGGTGTGGACAGCCTACTGGGATGATTGGAAGTGAATATGGAATCTGATTCTGAGAAATTAGCAGCCTCTCACATAGCAACAGAAATCAAAGGCTAGTGACGATGTTGGACTCTCTCCAAGTGCCTCTGGTTATAGATGTGGCCATAGTCTACCTTATTGGGAGACCATCCATCTGATGGGGGAGGAATAGAGGTCATGCCAGCAAGAAGTACCCTCTGGGACTATGTAGTCAGAAAGAGAAAAGCAAATTGGTTGTAATTGGTTGTGTGGGGTGAGAAAAGCAAGAAAGATTAAATATTAAAAATGGTCAGACCATGACCTATAACATTTAGCTGGAGTGGGAACAAATTACACAGAACCTCAGGTAGTTCTGAGTGTTCATTATAGCAGGCATCTCAGAAAGTCTGGCTAATGAAGCATTTCTCATCCAAGCTGCTGCTGGTTAAGCTGTATGTGGCCTCTGGGCTTAGAATTCCTCAGGCTTTAGAAACACAGCAGAGCAGTCATCCTTGACTCCTTGCTGCCCATGCCCAGGAAAGCACCAAGTCCTCATGGTTTCCTCTTTTTAATGTCTTTTGTAAATACCTTGTAAATATTTGGGGACCAGGATCTGCAAGTAGAAGCGCCTTCAAAAACCCTCACTGCTGAGTCCTCCCTGACCCGCACCCTGACTACACCATGACCACACATGTGCTTGTGCCCTTGACCCAGAAGCATTCCACTTCCATTAGGAATAATTTTGATGTGCTATTTATCTGACCATAATCTCCTCTCCTTGTGCCTCAGCCCTCCTAAGGACTGTCTCTCACTCATCCTTGCCTTCCTACTTCATTGCCCCTGGTCTGACCTTACTTTCCTTCTTTCAAAGTCTTCACCAAATAACAAGCTATTCCCACTTTATACTCTACTCCACCACTAAGCCCATTGCCCCCTGTTTCTACCCCTAACAATCCCTTTCCAAATACCAATTCTGGCTTCCTTTCATTATTTGTATTCTCTCCTTCTACATATGCTACTGGACCCAGATGGAAGAAGTCACAGGGTCCTGTAGAATTTTGCATTGTGTTATGTTGTGTAGTCTCAATTTGGCCCACACTGCTACATAATAATCCTTATATTCTTCCTTAATTGACTCTCTATCCCACTCTCCTTGGTTGCCATTCCAAACTTTATATTCTCTCCTTAAGACATTGACACAAACCACTACCCTCTTCCTCTTACAAGAGGCCTTTGTAAAATAACTCATTTGAAAAAACATAGATATCATGTGAAGAATCAAAGAGAAAAAGAAGGAAAGAAAGAACATCTCTAAAACATTAAAGATATACAAAAGACAGAAGGCAGTTCAGAGTGATAGTGAGAGGCAAGACAGTGTTGGTACAATCATGTAAAATTTAGTCTGTATTTTTAAAACTTTGTAATAGAAGTTTACAGTTTCTTTTGCAGTCTTCTTTCTCCCTTCTTTATGTATTAGAATGTTCACTTTTTAGTGTCTGTCAAGTTCATAATAAAAGAGATTAAAAAAAGACAATATCCATCACACACTCCCTCTTTTCCCCAACTCTATCTTACAAATAATTTCTCATCCTGACTTTTTCATCCTTTCCTCTAGTCTTTTATGATTAAGTGAGGCCCTTCTTCTCATCTAATCCCTTTACTTGCCCTCTTTATCCCATTCATTCTTTCTTTTCTAGGAGATTGTCCTTTAATCATCTTTTCTCGCTCCTTAATTTTCAGTCTCTCCTTATCCAGAGACTTACTCCTTTTCCTTCTATTTACAAATATATTCAGATATCCCCAATCATCACCTCTAGTCTGACTTCACTCTCCTCCCTCCAAAATCTTCACCTGATGCTATTATTCGACACAAACTGCTCTCAGAAATCCCTCTTCTCTTTCACCAGCAAAGACCTAGAAAAAGCCATCTTGTTTTTTTTTTTTCCATTTTCTGACCTGTCATCATTCACTTCTCAAATCTGAGCAATCTCAATCAAATGTCATCACTCAACTGAAAAGGATCTCTCCAAAGTGATTCATGAGTTATTATTTTCTACCCATGTCCTTTTCTCAGTCCTGGTTCCTCCTCTCCCTGCATTTTCTTTTGATAATATTACCAACTCCCATGAATTTAATCATTACCCCTATGTATTTCAGCTTTTGAACATCTCCAACTAAATACCCTCTAGTCACCTCCTGGCCATCTCCTCATTAAGCCTTTGATCATTGCCCATCTTTCTTATTCCTCTTTCACCAAAACCTTGGACACTGCTTCTGGGTTCCTGAGCCCTGATAGATGAGTTTTTGCCTTTTCTGACTGGGTCACAGGCCTTCATGCTACTTGCCACTAGATATAATGGTGTTAAGTGTCCCACACCCATTATCTCCCTTTCCAGCATCCCTCCACATTTTGTCTTCTGCCATTTTAATGTAAGCCCTCTGAGGGCAGGGAATGTCACATTTGTGGGTATGTATATTCTCAGTGCTTAGCAGTGTCTGACATATGGTAAGTGCTTAATAGATATCTATCTGATATTAATATTTTCGTCTATCTATATAGCTGATTAGCTATCTGTCTATCTATCTGTTTTAAGCTCAACATGTAGAAAACAGAACTCATATCTTTTCCTCAAAAGCTGAGTCTCCTTTTCCCAGATTCCCTATTTCTCTTGAGGGGACAGCCATCTTTCCAGTCCCCTAAGTTCACCATCTAGGAATCATCTTCGAATCTTTCCCTTACCCTTCATACCCAAACTGAAAGCAGCAACAATACCCCTAATTTTATAGAATTTCTAATCAACTCCCTGAATTTTCCAGATGAGAACACTGAGGAACAGATATAATTTGTAATTTGTCCCAAATTACACAAGTTATAAAGCTAGAATTTGAACCCTGGTCCTCCGATCCTAAACTCACTAAATCATGATTCCTTTGCTGACAGATCTCATGAATATTATATCCATAACTATCTCCTTCTCTCCATCCATGAGGGCATTAATCTAGTACAAGCCCTCACCACCTCTTGAACTATCGCGCTATTCTTCTCATTGGATTCTCTACCTCAACTGTCTCTTCTCTCCAATACAGCCTCCAGTCGGTTGCCAAACTGATACTCTTAAAGCACATCTGACCATTTCACTGACCTGCCCAAGAAGTGCAAAGTGGAGCCTCCTTGCTTCTAGAATAAAATCCAGACCCCTGTGTTTGATTTTTAATTTTTATTTTTATTGATAGTTTGCATTTAGACACCACTTTAATTTCTAAATGTCTTCCTTTATCCAGAGAACTTTCACTTGTATCAATGAACAAAAAAAGAAGAGGAAAAAGAAACTCAGCAAACTAATCATTAAATTAACCAAGCCCCACAGTATGCACAATATTCCACATCAGTAGTCCTTCACCTCTGTAAAGAAAAGGAGGATCATTTTCTCATTTTTTCCCATGGGGAAGCTTGGTGATTAAACTTACACAGAAATCAGGATTTTATTTTTGTCCTTTCCATTTACATTATTGTAGCCATGTACATTTCCTGGTCCTGCCAGGATCAGGAAGTGGGACTCTTTCCATGATTCTCCTAATTCTTCATATTCATCAATTCTTACAGAATAGTTCAGTGACTTCAATGGCTCTGGGAGAGAGAGTGAAGCAAATGACTTTGTCCACCTCTGCCTCGCTTAAAACCAGTCCACCCATAAGTCAAGACATCACACGTAATGTCACTGGTCCTTAGAAAAATGAAGTCAAGGGGGGCGGAGCCAAAATGGCTGAATAGAAGCACAAACTTGGCATGAGCTCCCACTCCAATCACTTCCAATACATGTAAAAATAATTACTCTAAAATTTTTTAGAACTACAGAACCCACAAAGTGACAGAGAGAAACAAACCTCCCACTGAAGGCAGCCTGGTAGGGTGACAGGAAGGGTCTAACACACCAAGCTGGGAGCCGAGCACAGTCCAGTGTGAGACACATGGTTCTGGGCCCAGGCGAGCCCAACTGGTGGCCACCAGAGCAGACTTGAGGAGAATCAATCGCCAGAAGCTGTGGCAGTTTCCAGACTTTTCAACCCATAAACACCAAAGACAAATTAAAAGGTCAGTATGTAACTCTATTGGAACACAGCGGGATGGAAGAATGTGATCAAGCCACTACCCCCAGGATGAGAGGTGGCGGAGGCACAGCAATAGCTGCAGCTGCTGCCTCATGGCTGCTTCCACAGCTCATGGCCTACAGATTATAGGGAGATCAAGGCACCATTCAGAAGGTAATCACTCTTGACTTAACCTTCTTGGATATGGATTGTTGTCTTGGCTGGTGGTCCTGGGGTGTGTGACCAGTGTGACAGACCTTGTGGGGGTTGTAGACAGGGTGCAATCCTAATAGCTCCAGCAGCTATGAAAACTCTAGCAATTTGAAACAAAGATCTCTCCATTCTGGAAGTAGAGAGCTCAAAAGTCAAGTAATTGGCTGGCAATATGAGCAAGCAGAGGAAGCACAAACAGAATCCTTTTTTGGGGACAAAAAGGATCAAAGCATGGAATGGGAGGAAGACAAAGAGGTCAGAACTCCTGCATCAAAAGCTTCCAAGAAAAATATGAACTGGTTACAGGCCATGGAGGAGCTCAAGAAGGATTTTGAAAATCAAGTAAGAGAAGTGGAGGAAAAATGGGAAGAGAAATGACAATGATGCAAGAAAAATCTTGAAAAGCAAGTCAACAGCCTGCTAAAGGAAAAACAAAAAATACTGAAGAAAATAACACCTTAAAAATAAACCAACTCAAATGGAAAAAAGGCCCAAAAACCCAATGAGGAGAAGAATGTCTTAAAAAGCCAAATTGCCCAGATGGAAAAGCAATTTCAAAAACTCACTGAAGAGAATAATTCCTTCAAAATTAGATTAGAGCAATTGGAAGCTAATGGCTTTATGAGAAATCAAGATAATATAAAACAGTTCCAAACAAATTTCAGAGTTCCCAGGTCAAGGAGAAAATACTGCAAGCAGTCAGAAAGAAAAAAAAATTGAGTATTGTGGAAACACAATCAGGATAACACAAGGCCTAGTAGCTTCTACATTAAGGGATCAAAGGGCTTGGAATATGATATTCCAAAGGTCAAAGGAGTAAGCACTAAAACCAAGAATCACCTACCCAGCAAAACTGAGTATAATGTGTCAGGGGAAAATATGGTCATTCAATGAAATAAGGGATTTTCAAGCATTCTTGATGAAAAACAAGAGCTGAACAGAAAATTTGACTTTCACCTACAAGAAGCAAGAGAAGCATGAGAAGATAAACAGGAAAAAGAGATCATAAGGAACTTATTAATGTTGAACTATTTACATTCCTACATGGAAAAATGATAATTGTAACTCATTAGACTTTTCTCAGTATAAGGACAGTTGAAGGGGATATATATGTATACATACATATATATGTATGTATAGGAGGGTGTATGTGTATATAAATATATATATGGGAGTGTGTGTATATATGTGTACATGTATACAGAGAGGGCACAGGATCAGTTGAATAGGAAGGGATGATATCTAAAAAATAAAATTAATATGTGAGAGAGGAGTATAATGGGAGAAGGAGAAAGGGAGAGATAGATCAGGGTAAATTATCTCATATAATAGAGGCAAGAGAAAACTGTTACAATGGAGAGGAAGAGCAGGAAGGTGAAAGGGAATGGGACAACCTTACTCTCATTGAATTTGGCTTAAGCAGGGAATAACATATACACACAATTGGGTATCTTACCCTGCAGGAAAATAGGGGGTAGGGGATAAAAGGGGGGATGATAGACGGGAGTACAGATTGGGGGAGAGGGTAGTTAGAAGCAAACACTTTTGAAAAGTGATAGGATTAAAGGAGAAAATAAAATAAGTGGGGGAGTACAGGATAGGATGGAGGGAAAAATAGTTAGTCTTTCACAATATAACTACTATGGAAATGTTTTGTGTAACTACACATGTACAACCTATATTGAATTGCTTATGTTCCCAGTGGGGGTGAGTGAGAAGGTGTAGCAGCAAGCACCCCAAGTGTCCCCAGGGTTTGCTGCCAACACAGGTTCTTAGATCTGCTTTGATAAAGGAAAGCAACTCAAAATGGGTTAACAAGCTTACTTTAATCAGTCAAATATGTATCATTTACCTAGTTCAGGGGAAAAGGGTCAGCACCCCAAACTTCAGAGTATACAGACAGAATTATCAAGACAGAAAAACAGATCAAGTAGACAGTTTCCAAACTGTCCAACCATTACATCCATACCAAATCAACATCTGGGTTTTTCAAAGCTGGGGGGTCTCTCAACAACAGCTTCCCAGAGTTTCATCTGATCAAATCACAGAACACTTCTCAAAGTGAGCCCCAAAACAAAGCTACACATCAGGGCTTATATAGCCTTCTCCTGGCTCAGAGAATGTAACAACCTTCTGGACCCACTGCCCAATCAAAAAGTATCTACTGAAAAACAAGCCTCCTACCCCCAGGCTCCAGGTGCACTTTAGCCTAGGGGCAGGGAAGATCTTGAAAATTTACGTTCCCATTACAGGAGGGAAGAAGGGGAAAAAATCTGGAGCTCAAAGTTTTAAAAACAAATGTTTAAAAAAATGTTTTTATAGGCAACTGGGAAATAATATATACAGGTGCTGGGGTATAGAAATCCATCTTGCCCTACTAGAAAGTTAGGGGGGGAATAGGGGAGGATATAAGAGAGAACAGATTGGAGGAAGGAGCATTCAGAAGGCTTGTTATTTTGGGGTGGAGGGTAGGGGAAAGATGGGGAGAAAATTTGTAACTCAAAATATGGTGGAAATGAATGATGTAAATCAGAAGTTAATAAATCATTTAAAAAAAAAAAGAAGGAAAAGACCAACTAGTCTAGTATCTTTGCCAGGAAAAATCCAAATGGGGTCACCAAGTGTCAGACATAACTGAAACAAAACTAAATAACAAATATATATATATATGTGTGTGTGTGTGTGTGTGTGTGTGTGTGTGTGTGTATACATATACATATACATATACATACATATATACATTTATATAGATATTGTGTATACATATACATTAGATATCAGACCTATCTCAGATATATTTTATGCAAAAATTTTCCCCAATTAGTAACTTTCCTTTATGTCCCATTTACATTGCCTTAATTAGTAAAAAAAAATTTCAATTTTATGGAATCCAAAATTTTCCATTTTGTCTTTTGTGATTGCCTCTCTTCCCTGTTTTGTTAAGATCTCACTACCTAGCAAAAGCTGTTTTTTTTTAAAAAAAAAAAGCCCTGATTTTGTTCTTTTCTGCATCGTTTTTGGCATGACCTTTAACAGTATATACATCTATTTTGAGTTTATTGTAGCATTGGTGTAACATGTTTGCATAAATCTGATTTCTGTCAAAATTCTTTCCACTTGTCCCAGAAGATCTTATTAATAGGGACTTCTTTCCCAAACGATGTGTGTTCTTGTATTTATGTTTGTTATTGTTCAACCATTCATTCATATCTGACTCTTTCTGACCCATGGACCCTAATAGCAAATTAGGTTCTTCTCTTCCCCACTATCTCTTAAAGTCTGTCCATTCATCTCCTCCTCTTCCATCCCCTTTTCCTTTTGCCTTCGATCTTTCCCAACATCAGGATCTTTTCCAAAGTTTCCTGTCTTCTCATTATGTGGCCAAAGTATTTAAACTTCAGCTTTAGTATTTCACCTTCCAGTGAATAGCCTGAATTAAATTATTTTAAATATTGATTGATTTGACCTTCTTAATGTCCAGGGGTCTCTCAAAAGTCTTTTCTATCACCACAATTAGAAAACACCATAAAAAGGAAGTAATGGGTAGGGGGAGGAGAGAGGGGACAAATTTATCTAATATTTGTTTATTAGGTTCAATTATTTCTGATTCTTCCTCATCGAGTCTTTTTCATTGATCTATTTTTGAACCAGTATTAAATAGTTTGAAGGATTACTGCTTTGTGGCATAATTTGAAGTCCAGAAAGGCTATTCTCTCCTTCATTCTTATTACTACCCTCTTTCCTTTTACTTTGATATTCAATCTAGACTTTTCATTCCTCCAAATTTTCCTCTACAAAATATCCTCTTGACAATTTGATTAGCATAGTAATGAACTTATAAATTGATTTAGACAGGATCACATTTTGGTCATATTGACACAACCAAGTCAGAAGCATTGGACATTTCTCAAATTATTTACTTGCTGTTTATTTCTTTTAAAAGAATTTATTGAGTTTACGGAAAAATGGCAGTGAACTCTTGCTATTTGCCTCCTACTTAGAGAAGAGGGAAATATCCCAGGGATCATGACTGAGATCCAGATCTCTGTGACACGGGGTGACTAATTGGACAGTGTTATCTTCAAGAAGGGTCTCCAGAGTAACCTTAAGCTTAAGAGTTTGGAGACCTGATCTAAAAAGAGAAGAGAAGTTATTTTCTTGGAGAAAGAATATAATTAAGCACTCCTTAATCGTCTTTGCTATATCATCATCCATTTCCTACCCTATGAACATGGGTGCACCCCAGGACTCTGAGTTCAACTATCACCTCTAATCAAATGACCCCAAATAGCTCCAAAATCTTTATATCTATCTCTAATGTCTCTTCTGAACTGCAGAGCGTTTTCATCAACTTCTTGCTGAATATATCTTACTGGATACCCCACAAACATTTCAAATTCAACACATTCCACATCCAAGACAGGACTCATCTTTCTCCTGCTACTCTTTCAAACATCCCTATTTCTGTTGAAGATAAAACATCATCATCCCAGGCACCTGCATTCACCACCTCACAGTGATACATGATTTGTGCCTTTCTTCCCCCCAGTCAAGTGTCAAGTCTTGTCAAGGATACTTTCACATCTCTTCCAATGGCCCCATTCTGTCAACTCACATGGCCACCTTCTTTGTTCATGACTTTATCTTCTCTCATATGGATTCTGTAATAGCTTCCTAATTGCATTCCAAGTTTGTAGTCTTTCCCCTATACAATCCATTTTCTACACAACCTCTCCTTCAGATCATCCTAAGACCTTATCTGATTATGTAATTTCCTCTCCCAGAAACCATTAGTTATTCCCCATTGTTGTTTCAGTGAAATAGAAATCCATTAATGTGGCATTTAAGGCCGTCTCTCTTAAATTTTACTTATACTATGACATATTTGTTTATATGTACCATCCCCTACTTTACAATGAAAACTCTTTGAGGTCAGGTATTATTCTACTTGCATCCTTGAATCCCACTACCTATCCCAGTACCCTGTACATAAATAACATTTAATAGCTATTTGAAGAATTGCATTTGATTAATGTAGCCTAGATGAAGCAGGGAAGCATAGTGTAAAAAATCATTGACTTTGGAATCAGAGGACTTGGATTCTGCTTCTACCTCTGACACTTCCTGTGTGACCCTGGGCCTCACTTTCCTGATCTATAAGATAAGGTAATTGAGCTAGATGGTCTCTGAGGTCCCTTCTAGCCCTAGAACTGGGTCTACATTAGCTTCTCCTGGCTACCACATTGTCCTTCTGACAAATTTTGGGCTTCCATTCACTAAAACTCCAGGATCTTTTTATATTATTTCTGGAAGCAGTAACACTGTCTTCCCCAAATACTGACTTCTATTTGTTGCTCCATCATCCTCTTTAATGTACCTTGTCACCCTTCCAAGGACCCCTGGCTCCTCTAATTCTCCTCCTTGAGTCTGGATATCAGAAAACCAATGTTTATGTGCTGGCCTTGCAAATGATGAGTTGTGTGACCTTGGGCGAGTTCCTCTCTGAACCTCAGTTTTCTCCAATGAGATATTTCATATTATCTTCTATTTTTTCATTCTTTTGACTTTGTTTTATTGTTTTTTTTATTTCTAATAAAGTCATTAACTTCCATTTGCTCCATGCTAATTTTGAAGGAATTCTTTTCTTCAGTGAACTTTTGGATGTCCTTTTCCATTTGGCCAATTCTGCTTTTTAAGGCACTCTTCTCCTCATTGACTTTTTGAACCTCCTTTGCCATTTGGTCTAGTCTTTTTTCTAAGGTGTTATTTTCTTCAGTATTTTGTTGTGTATCCTTTACTTTTCTGCCCTGGAACTGTGACAAGGAGGTCCCATCCAGTGTGGCCACAAGCTCACTTTGCTAATGCTCCTCCTCACCCTAGGACAACCACCCAGAACTTCAACCTGGGTCTGAGTATGGGCAAAGCAACAGAGTACTGCCATAGTGCTAGCAGAGAGAGCCCTGTAATCTCCTTCTGACAAGTTGCTTGATCCCCTTAACATCTGTGGGCTAAGAACTCTAGAAAAAGCCACTGTCACTACTGCTAGAGCCAGGGCTCTAGCATGGACTGTGCTGGACTGCATCCAGGGGCAACCAACCTTTCCTGCTGACCTTTTACATTATCTTTGGCGTTGGTGGGCTGAGAGGTCTGGAAATTTCCACTGCCACTGCTGTCACCCCAAGGCCTCCTCCCAGTTTCACTGGCATGGCCTATACTGGACTGCACTCCTCTTGCCCTGGTGCAACAGACTTTTCCTGCCCATATTCCAAGTTGTTTCGGGCTGGAAATGTGCTTC
Source organism: Petaurus breviceps papuanus (assembly GCF_028583685.1). Classification (NCBI taxonomy): domain Eukaryota; kingdom Metazoa; phylum Chordata; class Mammalia; order Diprotodontia; family Petauridae; genus Petaurus; species Petaurus breviceps. Next base: position 2,264,138 of record NW_027187400.1, read on the forward strand.
ACCCCATCTTTTGTGGATTCTGCTGATCTATAATTTGTTTAGAATCATTTTAAAGGTATGTGGAGAGGTTTAGGGGAGAGCTCAGGTGAATCCCTATCTTTACTCCACCATCTTGGCTCTGCCTCTGAACCTCAGTTTTCTAATATAAATATAATATGCAAGATGTGCAAATTTAGAGACATCTCTACTCCAAATGTTCATGTGAACTATTTTTGCTCAACCTGTAGCAGAGCCTTCTGAGAGCACATTGGTCCGAGTCAGACACTCCGTACTTTGACCTCAACGTAGTAATGTCATTTTGGTCCTTTTTGAGAATGAAGGACAACAACCAGCCAACAGTACCTATTACACTATCTTGTCAGGCTCTTGGAAGGCTCAGATAAGACATTGTGTCCAATCTCATTTTGATTAATATAGAGGTTTGTGTAATTTGGGTAATGGCTGAATAAACTGGCGTATAGTAATGTAATGGAGCACCATTGTGCTGAAAGAGATGAAGATTATGAGGATTTCAGAGATGCAGGGCAATACTTGCAGGAAGTCAGAAGAACCAAGAGAATTATATAAACATCGATTGCAGTAATGTAAACAACGATGGTCCTAAAAACAGCAGAACTCAGATGGATTGTAATAGGCAGTCTCATTTATGGAAAGCTGGCCCTGTTTACCAAGTATTGCAGCACATTTTTGTCAAGGAAAAAAGGGATTTTAAAAAGCATAAAACTGATTCCTGTGACAATGGGGGGTGATGGACAATATCTGAAACCATGGTTGAAAATGGCACCATAAATACTTTGCCTTGTCCTTTTATATGGGTGTGACAGGGGAAAAATTGTCCTGTTGTAGCTTTTAACTAGAGTGGTGAAACATACCTCCCCTTCCTTATTGGAAATCCCACATAAGTGGAAGGGGAGACATATTACTAGATGTGGTCACTGTACTGATTAGCATTACATATATTTTTTAAATTTCCATTGGTCAATAAGTATTTATTAAATTCTTAGGAAATGTCTGGCATTGCTCCAGTAGGGGCCTTTGAGGAACTTCCAGTCTCATTAATTCAGGGGTTTCTATCCTTTTTCGTCTTATCCAATAAAGCCTACGAACTCCTCAGAATCATGTTTTTAAATACATAAACTAAGATTTAAAGTGAAGCTGATTAGGTTGAGATGTGGTTTAAAAAATATAAACCAACTTCTCTCCCCCCCAAGTTCATGACCCTCAGGTCATGAGTACAGCATGTGCACAGATTTGTAAGTACAATATATTGTGAGAGATAAGCAAGTCACTGAAATATCAGAAATATAGAAGAGGTGATTTCTAGCTGTGTGACCATGGGCAAGTCACTCAATCCTCATATGGTAATATGTGCTAGAGAAGGAAATGGTAAATCATGCCAGTACCTTTGTCAAGAAAATACCAGATGGGGTCATGAAGAGTTGGACATCACCGATAAAACAATTGAACAACAAAATTATTGTTGTTGTTGTTATAATCACACACATATATGAATATATAGAGGGTTCCAAAAGTGTTTCAGGAATTTAATTCCATTAAAACTTAAACATCAATATTTGTATAGTAATACATCTAGAGGTCTGGATAAATGGATGGAATTTTAATTTTCATTAATACATCATTTCTCTCTTCTGATCAAATTTTGATTCCAGAGCATTTATGGGGTTGTGGTACATGATGATGTGAATGACCCTATTGGTGGGAAGAAGAGGTTGGAGCATGATATGTAGGGAATGATACAACAGAAAGATTTGGGGACTACTATAATGCCATGCACAAGCAGCTTTCCAGAAGAATGCTACTGTGAACAGCTTTTAAGATTCTCATTACACAATATAGTGAACACTCTATTTATTCCATGACAAATCAAAGCAAAACATCCACAGAAAATTAAGATCCAGCATTCACAGTATTACAATTTATCACAGAAAATCACAATATAGTATTCACAACAGCTTATCATTCTAATGGCCACATAGTTTTCACCAAAGTGGTCACAATATTTAGAACAAAGAACAATCATCCCAAAGTACAATAGTCAAAGCCTTTTACTAGTGGGGCACACTTAACTCAATCAGTCACTTATTCAACAATCAATTACTAAGTAAAATTACAATATAGTCTCAAAGAACAATAGTCAAAGTCTTCCACTCATAGGGCAAATTCTTCCACTCATGGGGAACACTAAATTAACTCAATCAATCACTTATTCAGCAATTATTAAGTATCATTAATCACTAAGTACAATCATTAGAAAATACACAAACACTCCACCCCTAGGTCACTAGTAAACTACAATTTCATCATTACTCAGTACTCATGGAGAGGTCTTTTCATCTTGACTTGGGGCCTGTTCTCAGACTCCCTGGATCCCCTTCCATGGTCCCAGATTCTGCCTGGATTCACCAGACTGTCACCTGGGTTCAATGGCAAACAGCTCCCAGTTCCTTGTCCAGCTTTCTGGGTAGGTCCTGCTCCACCCTGAAGTTCACAGGGGCCAGTCCATGGCAGATCCTTCACAATTTCTACCCCCAGGAATTCAAGGCTCAACCAAGCCACAAACAGACAAAGTCCCTGCATCCCAGTCATGCTTCCTCAGTCTTCTGCAGCTCATTCAAAAATCAGAATCACTTTATCCAGCCTGGGGGGAAGGGGCTCCTGGGCTCCTGTTCAGAAGAAGCTCCTCCACCACAAGTTCTCAAATTCTGGCGCAGTTCTCCATTCTCTCTTCTGTAGCTGCTCTGCCACCAGATGCTGGTCCCAAGAAATTCTGACTGCGCCTCTCTGGGGCTTTTCCTTATATATATATACAGCATTAGCGTCCTGTTTCAGCCAATCCCTTCTTGTTATGTCAGCAACAGGAGACAGGAGTTCATACCTTCTATTTCCCCAACAGGGGCTTGATCAATTACTAAATGCTAAGTACTTGCTACCTTTGCCAGCACAAAGGGATCTTCAAGTTCAAATTACATTACCATTACAACTAGGAATCAGAAGATCAGAGTCAGTTGGTCATTCAACAAGCTCCTCCATAGCCAGGCCCTGTGCTAAGCACTGAGTGTACAAAGAAAGGCAAAAGAAAGTCCCCATTCTTGAGGAGCTCACAGTCTAATGGGGGAAGACAATGTGCAAACTTTTATATAAAACAATATATACACAAGATTAACTGGAGATAATGAACAGAGGGAAGGAACCAGCATGTAAGGGGGATGAGGAAGGGCTTCTCATAGAAGGTAAGACTTTGGCTGATACTTGAAGGAAGCCAAGGAAGCTGGGAGGTAGAGATGAGGAAGCATCACTTTAGATGAAGAAACGGAGGCTCACAGAGTTCAAGTGACTTATCCAAGGTCATACAACTAGTACCTACTAGAAGCAGATTCAAATCCAGTTCTTCAGACCTCAAATCCATCATCATTTCCACTGTGGGCTCTAGTCCTAATTCAAACCACTGAACAAGTAAGTTCATGTCTTCCAACCTTGATCTTGTCCTCTCTAAAGAGAAGGTAGGGAGGGCTTTGATTAGAGAGGCTCCGAAACTTTTTCTAGCTCTAGCATTCTATGCTTCTGTGATCTGGCATTATTTCTGAGATTTCCCAAATGACACTTTCATGGCCATCCATCCCTCTCCCTTGATAGCTGTCTTATTCTTTCATTCACTTATCCCTAGGGGAGTGTTGTTTTGGGGGTTCTTAGGAATTAGAACCTCCCAGGACTTCACCCAACTCTAACCCCATAGAAGACTCCCCCACCACACACATACACCCTGTAGGACTACTTAATAAATTTGCCAGCCCAGCACACTAAGTCAGTGTCTAGAAAGTCAACTTGGGGAAGGGGGAATGGATCCCCGCCTCATGGAAAGCATCTGGCACCAGGAATAGCCCTGGGAAAGTAGACTCCATATATAGGACCAAAATATCCCATCACAGCTGAATTTCCCTGTATTTCCATCAACCAGTGATGTTATTTCCCTCCAGCAAGCTCATTACAGGAAATTAGCTGTCAACACAGGCATCATCCCTAGCTCAGGGAAATGGACCAATTTCCAACAGCTTTGGACATAATGGGGGATTCATACCTTCCCCGGATGGGAGAACACCAGGGATTTGCAAGGGAAATCACAAAAGCCAAACAGTTTGAAGTCGGTTCCTGAGGCTGATGAGAACACTTAGCCAGTATTTTCAGAAACTCCGGTCGTGTTGATTACGCTGATGGAAATATGTTTAATGGCCTCATCAGAATTGCTTGTGAAGCCCATTGTCCTGTTGAGTCATTTACAAGGATGAGAAGGAGCTATCATTGGCTCCTATTCACCATGCACCTGGGTGAGAAGGAGAGCATTCCCATCCCACCAAAAACCCAATACCTGATAGCAGCCCATCTCCCTCATGCATGAAGACCCACTGAAGACATCCTCTTTGGAAATATCTCAGAGGATGCTAGTGAGCTGGAATGGGGTATTAGATGAGAGAGAGGGGTTGGGGAGAGAGAGAGGGAGAGGGAGAGGGGGGAAGAGAGAGAGAGAGAGAGAGAGAGAGAGAGAGAGAGAGAGAGAGAGAGAGAGAGAGAGAGAGAGAGAGAGAGAGAGAGAGAGAGAGAGAGGTGGGGTGGGGTGGGGAGAGAGAGAGACTCCAAGAATCTAGAATGGTAGAACATCAGAACTGGAATGAATTATAAAACACTAGAAACTAAAATGAATAGAATTTCAGAATTCAAAAGGACTGTGGAATCTAAACTGTAAGAATCTAGAATGTCAGAGATGGAAAGGATCTTATCAAATAAAATATTAATACTGGAAGGTAGTTGAGAACAGAGAATGTCTGCAACGGGCCTTAGGATACAGAATATTAGACCGGAGAGGGTCCTGAGGACACAAAATGCCAAAGCAAACATTTATCTTACAACATAGAATACTAAAATTGGGAGCAGTCATAGAAGGAGAATGTTAGAGCTGAAAGGCACCTTAGGATATAAAATTTCAGAGCTCAGAAGGCTCTAATAAAACATGAGACTTTTGGAACTGAAGGGAATGTTACTGAGAAAACCAAGGTCCGTAGTGGGAAAGTGACTTGTCCAAGACTACATAAACTAATTAAATATTTAAATTAAATTTAAATTAAACTAATTTAATTTTAATTTAATTTAAACTAATTAAAAACTAAATAATGGAAGTGAAGTCTGAACCCCTATCTCCAAGTACACATCACTATTTCTCTCATCCATAGCTCTGACTATTGAAGTCTTTTGAACCTTTAGAGTCTGGGTTCTACTTTCTTTGTGAAGTTTTTTTTGGGAAGAGAATGAGGTCTTAATTTATTAATCATTTAAAAGGTGCCTAATTTGGGTTGAATGGTAAAAGAGATATAGACATAATACCTAGGTCAAAAGACTATAAAGCTGTGCATACCCTTTGACCCAGATATATCACTTCTAGGTCTGTATCCCAAAGAGATAATAGAAACGGGAAAAGGACCCCCATGTACAAAAATATTTATAGCACCTCTTTTTGTGGTGGTAAAGAATTGGAAATTGAGGGGATGTCCATCAATTTGGGAATGGCTGAACAAGTTGTGGTGTATGAATGTAATCAAATACTATTGTTCTATAAAAAATGATTAACAGGCAGATTTCAGAAAAACCTGAGAAGACTTATATGAACGGATGCTGAGAGAAGTGAGAATAATCAGAACATTGTACATGGTAACAGCAACATTGTGCAATAATCAACTATGATAAACTTAGCTCTTCTCAGCAATGCAGTGATGCAAGACAATTCCAAAGGAAATATGATGGAAAATGCTATCCTCATCAAGAGAAAGAACTGATGGAGACTGAATGCAGATCAAAGCATACTATTTTCACTTTTTTTTCCTTTCTTATGGTTTTCCCTTCTGTTCTGATTATTTTTTTCATAACATGACTAACATGAAAATGTGATTAATATGATTGTATATGTAAAATCTTTATCAGATTGCTTGCTCTTTTGGGGAAGAGGGAGGGGAGGAAAGAAGAAAAAATTGCAACTCAAAATCTTATAAAAGTGAATGTATTTTTAAATGTTACTTTATATGTAGTTTTAAAAAAATATTATTAAGTAGGGAAAAAAGAAATAATAGCTAGGAAATATATTTGTGTGTGTGCATGTATATATGGTATATATGAATATACAAGGTGTCTCGAAAGGCAGAAAGCATAGAGAGGTTGGGCCCAGAAGCTACTCTCCCACTGAGAGGTATCATTTCAGCTTAGAGTATGAAAGTTCTCTCTAATTGATTTCACTCAGATGATGACACTTGAGCTCCCAGGGAGAGGAAATATACAGAATCAATTCTAAGGAAAACTCTTAGAATTATAGAATTCCAGTGTAGACCAATCCCTATTGGAATAGGAATCATCTCTATAACAGGTGTTCAACCATGTTCTTCTTGGAGACTTTCAGTGACAGAGATCTCACTACCTTCCAAGGTGTTCCATTCCATTTTGGGCTACTATAATTGCTAGAATTTGTTTATTTTTCCTTACACTGAATACGACAAATCTGTCTCTCTATGACTAATTTCTTTCTTCCTCATTTTACTGACCAGATCCAAACAGCACAAATCTAATCCCTCTTGCACAGGACAACCCTGCTAATATTCAAGGACTGTGAAGACTCTAAAGCTTCTCTCCCCTCCCCTCCCCTCCTCTCCCCTCCTCTCCCCTCCTCTCCCCTCCACTCCTCTCTTCTCCTCTTCTCCTCTTCCTCTCCCTCTCCTCTCCTACCACTAGTGTGGCATTAGGCTTTGTGTCAATGCCCCTGGATTCAAATGCTGACTCAGCTACTTCCTATGTGTGTATCCATGGCAAAATCCATTTATCTCTTCTGACATCAATTTCCTCATCTTCAAAATGTAGGAGAAGGATTTTTTTACAAGTTGGTAAGTAGGAGGTCCCCCTTTACTTAAATATTCAATGTCCTAAGGCTCTTCCCAAGTCCTGATATTATGGTTGCTCCCAGCTCTGACATTCTATGTTCTAAGACCCCTCCCATGTCTGATATTCTGCGTTCTAAGGCACCCCCCCCCAGCCCTGATATTGTGTGTTCTAGGCCCCTCCCAGTTCTGACATTGTGTGTTCTCAAGTCCCTCCCAGCTCTGACATTCTCTGTTCTAAGGGCCCTCCCAGCTCTTGACATCCTGTGTTCTAAGGGCCCTCCCAGCTCTGACATATTGTATTTTAAGGGTCCTCCCAGCTCTGACATTCTCTGTTCTAAGGTCTGTTCCAGCTCTGTATTCTATGTTCTAAGGGCCCTTTCAGTTCTGAAAGCTTACACCCTTATTCAACGCCCCTAAACCGAAGAACCTCAGCCTGTTCCCAAGGTCTTCCCAGAACCTCATTTGTTCCCATCAGAATGTCACTCTGCTTTCAGTAGCCCCTGGACCTCAACTCCACAGTCAGGGGCTAAGTAGAATGGAATGCGTTGCCTTCGGGGAAAGCAAGGAGATTGATTATTCATCAAGCATTCATTTTAGAACTGTGATTGATGTCTGTAATCTGAACAGTCTATAGTGCTGGAGGCTCCCTGGGATTTTGGGATGGGGGGAGGGGTGCTGATGGACATGCAGTAAGGAGCCAGCCCATGCTTTGAACTGGAAGAGTCCCACCTCGATGGGCAAATCTTTTCCAGATTGCAGCTAGAGGAGAAAAGCCATCGCCCAACATACCCGACATGGCAGTAGTCTTGCAGCCAGGAAGGGCGAGTAGGCACAACTTGGGGGAAGCCCAAAAGCTATAGATGTATCTTAAGGAATTCTACCATGGGAGCAAGAGGGAATCCCTAAAGAGTATGCATGGATGAATCTGCCAGAGAGTGATGAAGCTCATCCTTCAGTTTGTCAACAGTCTCTTCCCCCCAACACAGGTGTAACTTGCCCCTTGGTCTCTCAGCTCCAGAATTCTGCAGGAGGATTCAAATTTACAGGCAGATCTAATAAGGTGAATTTCAAAGGAATGGTTGGAAAGAAACACTGACTTTGGAGTGAGAAGGCCCAAGTTCAAACTGCCTACTACCTCTGTGACTTTGGACAAGTCAGAGATGCTCTTGAGGCCTATGAGGTTGTTAGGCTCCTTGGTCACTCAGTCCATCAGTAATATATAATTATATATCATAAGTATATAATAAAAATTATATACCAGGCAGTGTCCTAAGCTCTGGAGATACAAAGAAAGTTTAAAAGACAGTCCCTGCCCTGGAGGCAATCACAGGATGATGGAAACAATAACAAGCAACAATTCTCTACAAACAAGCTATAGATGGGGAAAAATTAGAAATAATCAACAGAGGGAAGGCACTAAGATTAAGGAGGCCTGGGAAAGACTCCCTATAGAGGGTGGAGTTTTAACTGGCCCTTTAAGGAAGCCAGGAGGCAGATAGGAGAAAGGAGAGCATTCAAGTCATGGGAGCCAGCCAGAGAAAGATGTCCAGAGCCTAGAAATGGTGTTTCTTCTTTGTGGAGCAGCCAGGAAGCCAGTGTGACTGGACTGAAGAGTACATGGTACAAAGTGCAGAAAAACTGGAAAGGGGGAGAGAGAAGGCTAGTTTACGCAGGGCTTTGACTGCCAAACAGAGGATTTTTTATTTGCTCTTGGAGGTGATAGGGAGCCACTGGAGTTTATCAATCAATAAGGTAATATTTATTAACATCTGCTGTGCACCAGGCACTATGCTAAACAATGAGATACCAAAAAGGTGAAAGACAGGCCCTGCCCTCAAGGATCTTACAATCTAATGGAGTAGATTATGATGACTCAGACCTTTAACTCAAGATCATGACAGCATTACTGAGCCATACATTCTATTCTGTTCTTCCTCCTCTTATTACTAAAATTCAGACTCTCCTCAGGCTCTGTTTAGTGAGCTTTTGCTTAATCATACAAGGGTCCCAGGCCCTCCAGACCACTTCCCAGCCATTATCTAAACCATGCTGCCATACATAGCCACACTCCCCTTTCCAAATCACTACCTTATGTGTGTTGTCTTTCCCCTTTAGAATGCAACCTCTTTGAGAATAGAGATTCTCTTACTTTCATATTTCTGTATCACTAGCACTTAACACAGTCCAAGAACCTGGTCATCACTTAATAAAAGTCTTTTCATTTCATTTCTAAGGTCCCTTCCTATTCAATCTATAATCCTTTGCTCCTGCTTTTGTGAAATGAGGAAGTTGACGTAGACGTTCCCTTCTAAGTCTGGACCTATCTATGACTATTCTTGCTGTGGGTCTGTCCTCTGAGCTAATAACAGCTAGTATTTTTTTTTTTAAGCAATCAGGTTAAGTAACTTGCTCAAGGTTACAAGGCCAGTTATTTCTGGGTGTGGTGCTGAGTGTCTGAGCCCGGGATTCGATCTCCAGGTTGTCCCAACACTGGAGCCGGCGCTCTTACTCGCTGAGCCACCTGGCCACCCCTAAGCAATTGAGGTTAAGTAACTTGCTCAAGGTTACACGGCCAGGTGTTTCTGGGTGGTTGCTAAGTGTCTGAGCCCGGGATTCGATCTCCAGGTCTATCTCAACACTGGAGCCGGTGCTCTTACTCGCTGTGCTACCTGGCTGCCCCAACAGCTAGTATTTCTATAGATAACTCTTTAAGATTTGTAAAGCATCTTACAAACATTATTGTCATTGTTGCTCAGTCATTTCAGTCATGGCTAACTCCTTGTAACCCCATTTGGGGTTTTCTTGGCAAAGATACTGGAGTGGTTTGCCATTTCCTTCTCCTGTTCATTTGACAGATGAGGAAACTGAGGCAAACAGGGTTAAATGACTTATCCAGGGTCACACAGCTACCAAGTGTCTGAGGCTAGATCTGAACCCATCTCTTCCTGACTCTGGGCTCTATCTACTATGCCACCTACCTGCCCCAAACATTAGCTCAAAGACAAAAATGACATAGTTCTTACTCTCAGGAAGTTTATGTATTTTCTTTGTGCATTATTACTGTTGTTGTTGTTATTTTGCACATCATCTATCCAATTAGAGTTGGAGCACCTTGAGGGCAGGAAACATGGTTTTCCCATTCATTTTAGCCCCAGCACTTAGCACAGCACCTGGCGCTTGAATGCTTGTTGACTAACTGACTGATATTCCACTAGTCTCTTGCTGCCAATTTCCATTGGCCCTCTATCACTGAAGGTCTCTGATGACTACATGACTATGAGAGAGTGAGTAGTGTCCTGTGCTAGGGGAGGGAGATGAAGGCAGAGGGGATCCCATAAGAGAATTTAGAAGGGAGAAGTTCATTATTGAGAAGGCTGCAAGAAAAAAGAGTTGGGTTTCACATAAATAAAGTCAGATCTAAATAATTGGAAAAACATCAGCTGCTCATGAGTAGGCTGGACTAATATAATAAAAATGACAATTCTACCTAAAATAATTTACTTATTCAGTGCCATACCAATCAAATTACCAAAAAATTATAGAGCTAAAAAAAATAAAGTCTAAATTCATCTGGAAGAATAAAAGGTCTAGAATATCAAAGAAATTAATGAAAAGAAATGCTAAGGAAGGCAGCGTAGCCATATCAGATCTTAAATTGTATTATAAGGCAGCAATCATCAAAACCACTTGGTACTGACTAAGAAATAGAGGGGTAGATCAGCGGAATAGGATAGGTACAAAAGATACAATGATCAATGATTTTAGCAATCTACTGTTTGATAAACCCAAAGACCCCTGCTTCTGGGATAAGAACTCAATATTTGAAAAAAACTTCTGGGAAAACTGGAAAATAGTATGGTAGAAACTGGACATAGACCAACATCTAACACCATATACCAAAATAAAATCCAAATAGATACATGATTTAGGTATAAAGGCTGGTACTATAAACAAATTAGGGGAACAAGGAATAGTTTACCTGTCAGATTTATGGAGAATGGAGGAATTTATGGCCAAAACAAGAGATAGAGAACATTATGAAATGAAAAATGGATAATTTGAATTACTTTAATTTGAAAAGTTTTGTACAAACAAAGTCAATGCAAACAAGATTAGGAATGAAGCAGAAAACTGGGAAAGAATTTTTACAACTAGTATCTCTGGTAAAGGCCTCATTTCTAAAATATATAGAGAACTGAGTCAAATTTACAAGAATACAAATCATTCCCCAAATGATAAATGGTCAAAGGATATGAATAGGCAGTTTTCAGAGGAATAAATTAAAGCTATCTATAGACATATGAAAAAATGCTCTAAAATCACTACTGATTAGAGAGATGCAAATCAAAACAACTCTGAGGTACTGTATCATACCCATCAGAGTGGCTAACATGACAAAAGAGGAAAATGTTAAATGTTGGAGAGGATGTGGGAAAGTTGGAACACTGATTCATTGTTGGTGTAACCATTCTGGAGAGCAATTCGTAAGTACTATGCCCAAAGGGCTATAAAAATGTGCATAACCCTTGACCCAGCAATACCACTTCTAGGACTGTATACCAAAGAGATCATAAAAAGAAAAGGATCCATGTATTCAAAAATATTTATAGCAGCTCTCTTTATGGTGGCCAAGAACTGGAAATTGAGGGGATGCCCATAAGTTCATCAATGCCTGAACAAGTTGTAGTATATTAATGTAATTGAATACTATTGTGCTATAAGAAATGATGAACAGGAAGACTTCAGAAAATCCTGGAAAGACTTATATGAACTGATGCTGAGTGAAGTGAGCAGAACCAGAAGAACATTGTTCACAGAAACAGCCACAGCATATGACGATTGATTTTGATAGACTTAGCCCTTCTCCGAATGCAAAGATATAAAACAATTCCAAATGACTCATAATAGTAAATGCCATCCACATCCAGAGAAAAAACCATGGAGTCAGAATGCAGAGCAAAGCAGACTATTTTTGTTTTGTTTTGTTTTTCTTTCTCATGGTCTCTCCCATTTGTTATAATTCTTCTATGCAAAGGACTAATGTGAAAATGAGTTTAATAGGAATGCATGTGTAGAACCATTTCATATTGCATGCTGTCTTGGGGAGGGAGTGGGGAGACAGGGGGAGAAAATTTAAAACTTGTGGAAGTGAATGTTGAAAACTACAAATAAATTAATAATTTTTTTAAAAAAGAAAAGGGGTTGGGGATGGAGCCAAGATGGTGGAGTAAAGGCAGGGATTTGCCTGAGGTTTCCCCCAAACCCTTTCAAATGCCTGCAAAAAAAGACTCTAAACAAATTCTAGAGCAGCAGAACCCACAAAAAGACAAGAATGAAACAGATTTCCAGCCCAAGACAACTTGGAAGTTGGGCAGGAAAGATCTGTTGCACCAGGTTGAGAGAGAGGTGCAGTCCAGTTCAGGCCACGTCATCACAGACTGGTCCCAGCAAACCCAGAGCAGGCCTTGATGGTGACTGAGTCCCTGGCAGCTGTAGTGGTTTCAATACTTTTTAACCCACGAATGCCAAAGACAACTTAGATGGTCAAGAGGAAACGTCTGTTGGATTTGAGTGAGAGAGGAGAACAATCCAGCCATGGGCCCAGCACAATCCCAGCCACAGCAAACCAGGACTGGCCTTGGGAGTGACTGAATGAGCAGCAGTGGTGGTAGGCATGGTGGTGGCAGTGGCAGCAGTAGCTGCTTCCAGATCTCTCAGCCCACAGATGGTAAGGAGGTCAAACAACTGGGCAAAAGGAGATTATGGGGTTCTCTTTGCTGGCACTGAGGCAGGACTGGGTTTCTTTGCCCATACTTGGATCTGGATTGCAGTCCTGGGTGACAGTCCTGGGGCGAGGAGAAGCGCTGGCATAGCTCGTGGCAGTGGTGAAGAGGGAATCCTTCTCACAGTTCCAAGGCAGAAAAGAGTGCTTGTGGTCACTCACAGACCCTGGTACAGGCCAGGAGAGGAGCAAACACCTCTCTTCAGATCATACTGCATTAAAAAAAACTGAGAACTTAAGGGTCCCTAGAAGTATCTCTAAAAACAGCTGTACAAAATCCCTGAAGTCGGGAACAGTATGCCCCACACACTAGAAGCAGAGTCCTACCTTAACAAAGAATTTAAAAATCAAATAATAGTCTGGGAAAATGAGCAAACAATGGAAAGAACTCAGACTAAGGAATCTTACTTTGGTGACAAGGAAGATTAAAACATGCACTCAGAAGCTCCTACTTCCAAAAACTCCAAGAAAAAATGAATTGATCTCAGGCCATGGAAGAGCTCAAAAGGATTTTGAAAATCAAGTAAGAGAAGTAGAGGGAAAAATTGGGAAGAGAAATGAGAGTGATGCAAGAAAATCATGAAAAACAAGTCAACAGCTTGCTAAAGAAGACCCAAAAAATACTGAAGAAAAAGAAAAGAAGGGGCCAAGAGAAGAAACGCTTTGAGGAATTGTGAATCCTAAACTAGGTAGTACTGGGACTTGGGGGCCTGGAGAGACACCTGGACAGAGAAGCAGGGCTGTATCTCTGTCCATGGATTGATACTGAGATTCTTCTACGTACCAATAATTTCCTGTCTTTGTGAGAATAACCCAGACCTGTATAGAATGAGTATGTTCTGAGCAAATGTCCCAGAGGCAGGCAGCTACATTTCTTCCCTCAGGGGTCTTGGGATACCCCAAGAGCGTAGGGAGGAGTCTCTTCTCTCATGCTTTCATCTTGAGTCCCGCTGGCCATGTTCCCTCACTGTTAGGTGTCAATAATTGAGAAGACTCCAGTCCCATTTAACCACTGAACATCAATTAACCTTTATAAAAGGATATTTACTTCAAAGGTATAGTGATAACAAAAATATAGAATTTCCCCCAACACCTCTGGGGTGTTGAAGGTCTGCCCTATCCCACCTCAGGCTCTGAGGAGCATGGGCTCAAACTTAACTCAGCTCCTACACAGCCCTGGTCCCACTGAAATCACATTCAGATACAGCAGGACTGCCAAATGAATCCTTATCTCAGCTGGTTACCTGGTGTCTCTCCTGAAGGTCACTCTCTGCTCTCCAGGGCACTGATGTTTAAAAACCCGGACTAGACTGCTGGAGATCCACTGTCCTGCCCTTTCAAAACTCACAAGATTGGAGGATCCCATTCTTTCACCTAAAATAGAAACAAACAAATACAGAGGCCAAGGACCTGCTGCTCAGGGCCAGGTATGTTCATTAGATAGATTCCAATTGATTTTTACTGGACACCATCAGTAGGGTCAAGCACAAGAGAAGGAAGTAAAGAAGGTGAGGTTGAACCTGATTCCTCCAAACCCCATGACTACCAGTCCAGAAACAATGATGGAATCTTTACACCTGCTCCACAGTCTCTCCAAGGCAATCCCATTCCTCGTTGTCACAACTTTCCCCGAAGCAAGCTCCTCCTGTACCAGACCCCATTCCATATATCATCCACCAAGCATGCCGGAAAGATCTCTAGTCTGCATAGGTTGTGGACAGGACCTCTTACTCCCCAGAGGAGCACCAGAATGAGGGGAGACTCATTCTTTTCTCTAGTGGCAAACAGAGGTTAAGTGACTTGCCTAAGGTTTCTGAAGCTGAATTTGAACTCAGGTAGCCTGACTCCAAGTCCATCCCTCTAGCCGCTATACCACCTAGCTGGCCCTAATAATTGTCAGAACAACTATTAAAACTCAAGTCTCCTGACTGCAAGCCCCAAAGTAGAAATACTGCAACTCTGTCCCCTCTCTAACCCCAGATGACTGCAGACACGAGGCTGACAGGATATCTCTGCAGGCACTTTTGATCAGAGTTTGGCATCTGAGCCACCCTTTGAAGCTATCAACCTGCAAAGACAGCCCTAATTTATTGGCAGCAGCAAGGATCATGTTAAGTCAGCATCAAAATAATTCTTCCTCTACCAAAGTAGAATGGATGTGCGGAGTGTAACTCGGGCGACGTCGCCAGGGAGCGGCTCCGGAGCAGAAGGGATGGGTTTGGAGCCCATATGGAGATGCTTTATGAGCGTGTGGAGGTTGATGAGAAGCTGTATAAAATCAATGGCATAAAGGATAATTGTTACATTTGCAGCTGTGCAGGCTTGTAAGAGAACTCATGGCTCAAAATATCCTGAAGCTCCCTGCCTTTTCTTTCTTTCTTTTTTTTTTTTTAGTCTCTCTCATAGAAGGTGACTTATAGCAGAGCCTGGTCTGGTTAGGCTAGAGACAGAGACTATCAGACTTTCAATTTCAGTGTGTCCTCTGTCCTGGATGGGGGGCAAGGGCTCGTCTTGACTGCTACAGATTCAAGTATGCAAGGGGTTTCCAAACCTAAGGATCTCATAGACTAGAAGGCCAGAGAGTAGGCAAATTCTTGTTTCTCTTCTTTCCTCCAACATAAGAGGAGCCTCAGGGAAAAAAAAAAAAACAGAAAACAGAAAAGTCTATCCTTGAATGGTTGTGGGTGGAGGAGGATGGGGGGAGGAGATGGCATAAGAAACGCTGGCACTGCCCATGGTGTGACTGTGGGCAACCTGTTCTCCTTCTCTGGGCCAAGGTTTGCTCATCTTTAAAATGAGAGATAAGGGTTATATGACTTCTAGAAGCCCCTCCCAGTTCTAAATCGATGATTCCTTGGTCCCATTACTCCTGTATGACAGATGACAAACACGAAATGATTCCTCCAAAATTACCATGGTTAGTAGTTTGTGGAGCCAATGTTAGAGCCAAGTTTTCATGGAGACCTGGAATGGTAGGGTTGAAAGAGGCCCAGGAAGTCATCTGATCTAGGCCCACTATAAAGATGGGGAAACTGAGTCTAGGGAAAGGGAAATGATCTCTCCAAGGTCACGTAGAGAATGCCAAAGTCTCCATTTTCAGCCTTGTCTTACTACTCCTCGCACAGAACCCTCCATCTCTCAACTCCAGACATTTTCCCCGGCTGCTCCCCAGGCTTGGAACTCTGTCCCCCTCATCTCCATCTCCCAACTTCCCTGGCTTGCTTCAAATCTCAGCTAAAGTTTCAACTTCTATAAGAATCTTTTCCTTATCCTCCCTCTAATGGTCATGCCTTCTCTCTCCTAACTGTCTCCAGTCTATCCTGTCTACATCCTGTTTGTCCATAAATTGTTTGACTGTTGTCTCCCCCAGTAGACTGAGCTCCTTGAAGGCAGAAACTATCTTTGACTTTTCATTGTATCTCTGTCACTTAGCATAGTGCCTAGGTAGGTGCTTAATAAATGTTAGCAGATTGGCTTTCCTCCAAATATTGTGGTCTCCAGTATAAGAGTCAGGAGCTCTGGGTTCAAATCTCCATCCTACCACTATGTAACTTCAAGCAAGTCACTCTGCTCTGGGGTTCAGTTTCTTCTTCCATAAAGAGAGAGCTGGACTATCTGATCTGGAAAGACCCCTCCCAGATCTAAATCTAGCATTCATGTTCTATGAAAAGGTCAAATAAAGAGAAATGCTGATAAGCCATTTCTCAAGAAGAGTCCACGGGGTAGAAATCTTATTCCAAGCTCATTTGGAATTGAAGTGCTAGACATTTAATTATTTCCTTTTATTTCTCTGCCTTTTATTACTTGTACCTGATAATTATGTTTAGAAAGTTCCTTTGACTATAAAATGTTTTTCAATATTTAATCTGAGGTGAGCCCAAATGAGGTCATAGAATCGTGAGCCCAGAGCTGGCAGGGTCCTTAGAGGACTCCACTCTGTGGCTTAGTGGGAGGTAGAACAGGCCTCTATATCTTCTCCCAGCCCCCATCCTTCTCCAAGAGAGACTTTAATTACTTCCAGGAGGGGAAGCAGGAGGTTGGAGATAGACCCTTGGCCACTTTGCTCTCCTCAGATAGAGGGGGGAACTGGGTGACAATTGTATCTATCTGCTTCCTTAAAGATCATTGGTCTACTTTAGGGGAGGTGATTTTCAAGGTTCAAGCTAAACTTATCACTTATCACTAATGGGGAAAGGAGTCCCCAAGCTATATATCCAGTTTGACCCCATTCCCACCAGATGCCAATTTCACAATGAATACACAGAGTAAGTAGCAAAGAAACTCATTTAACCAAATTGGTAACAAATGTACATCATATTCCTGGGAAAAAATCATAGAATCCAAGTATCATAGAATGCCAGAGCTAAAATGGTTCTTAGAAAATGTACTGTCAGATTGGGGAAGGCCCTTAGAACAG
Organism: Petaurus breviceps papuanus; assembly: GCF_028583685.1. Lineage (NCBI taxonomy): Eukaryota > Metazoa > Chordata > Mammalia > Diprotodontia > Petauridae > Petaurus > Petaurus breviceps. Next base: position 2,281,269 of record NW_027187400.1, read on the forward strand.
AGAATATCAGAGCTGGGAGGGCCCTTAGAACACAGGATGTCAGAGCTGGGAGAGCCCTTAGAACACAGAATGTCAGAGCTGGGAGGGCCCTTAGAACACAGGATGTCAGAGCTGGGAGGGCCCTTAGAACAGAGAATATCAGAGATGGAAGGGCCCTTAGAACACAGAATGTCAGAGCTGGGAGGGCCCTTAGAACAGAGAATATCAGAGATGGAAGGGCCCTTAGAACACAGAATGTCAGAGCTGGGAGGGCCCTTACAACATAGAATGTCAGAGCTGGGAGGGCCCTTAGAACACAGAATGTCAGAGCTGGGAGAGCCCTTAAAACACAGGATGTCAGAGCTGGGAGGGCCCTTAGAAGCCAGAATGTCAGAGCTGGGAAGGCCCTTAGAACATAGAATGTCAGAGCTGGGAGGGCCCTTAGAACACAGAATGTCAGAGCTGGGAGGGCCCTTAGAACACAGGATGTCAGGAGCTGGGAGGGCCCTTAGAACACAGGATGCCAGAGCTGGAAGGTCCCTTAGAACATGAAATGATAGGGCTCATTTTCCAGGACCTTCAGTGTTTTTTATTTGTCATCATTACCCTTACTAAATACCCTACCAAGTAATTAACTAATTTTTTTAATAATTAATTCAAGTTCAGCTTTTTACAATGAAAAGGACCCACCTTCTTACCCTTTTTGAAACATTTGTCCATCTTCAGCCCACTGGCATCTCTCTCTTTCTGCATTGTTCCTCCAAAAACACCGAAATCCACTCAGCCACCCCCTCATACTTCACCTAACACTGTGGTTTACAGCCTTCAACTGCACTGATCATGGAATGTTGTGCATTATGATTCTGTGGACTCATCTTACAATGCCTCTATTCAATCAAACATCTTGAGGGCAAGATCTGTTTCTCATATAAACTTTGCATCCTTAGTGCCTAGTACAAGTGCTTTGAATGCAGTAGACATTTATTAAAATACTTTTAGAGTAATGAATGGATGAGAGAAAACCTGACATAGTGAAAAAAGAACTGGAGTTGAGTTTCGAGTACCTGGATTTACATTCTTCCCCTGCCTCTGTCCTTTATTAACTGTGGGTCTTTGGCCAAGTAATTTCATTTCTCTGAGCTTCAGTTTACTCATCTGTAAAATGAGGGCATTGGACTGGTTACCAATAAGTCCCTTCCAGCTCTATATCCATGATTCATAGTACCCTATGAATTTAGAGATTCACTGAACATTTTGAGATGTGTTCATTTAAACTTGTCAAGTTAAATTGATTAATGGTAACTAGGTGTATTCTTACAATTATACACATTCAAGTCCCTATTAGTCATTTTGTGCTCTATCCTTCTGTAATGTAATGCCAAAAGAAAGGCAACTTCCCAAGGTTCAGAATACCAGCATAGGTGCTCTCTATTTTATTCAGTGACCAACCAAGAACAGAGAAGGTCAAAACATGACATCATTCCAAATTACAGCATTTACTAAGTGTGATTAAATAATCTCCAAGTACTACCCCACCCCAGGACCTTCCAATCATTCAATCAATTACAAAGTCCCTGTTCTAAATACTACTCCACCCCCTAGGCTATACCTTAATTAAGTCCACCACAAAACCCCTCTTCTCAAATGGAGATTAGTTTCCAAACATAGGTAAAGTACCTTCATTTGTCAATCACAGAGCACAATAAGGTCAAAAGTTCCCCACCCCTGGATCACAATTGAATCTACCCCAGAGTTACATCAAGTTTAAACACAGCACTTAATACCCAAATGGAGGTCTTTTCTTCATCTTGACACGAGGCAAGTTCTCAGCAATCTTAGTTCCTGGAGAGGCAAGGCTTAGCAAGGCCATAAGATACATTGCCAGTCCCTTCATGAATTTATCCTCTGTCTGTAGAACAGTCCTAGAACCCCTGAACACATTAGCAAAGCCCTCTCCCAGGATTTCTGTAAACATACAACAAGAAAATCCTTCTTCAGGGCTTCTGAACCAACAGAAAGGCTTCCAGACCCCTGCAACAACAGCACTGTCCTTCACCAGTGGACAGTATTCATTCTGTCTGCAGGACAGTCTCCAGACCCCTGCAACAACAGCACTGTCCCTCACCAGTGGACAGTATTCACTCTCTGTCTGCAGGACAGTCTCAGGGCTTCTTAGCGAACAGCCAGGTTCCAGGACTTCTTCAACAAAAGGACTGTCTTTCACCAGTGGACAAATCTGGCAAAACAACATCAAAACAGACAGACAAAGTACCAGCAAAACAGCCATGTCTCCTCAGTCCTTGGCAGCTCAGGGGGGCAGGTCTCAAAAGTCCAGGGCAATTCAAAGCGGCCACCAGC
>NW_027187400.1:2283615-2327752 GCF_028583685.1 Petaurus breviceps papuanus
TCCTCCCAGTTCAGGACTTTCTTTTCACATCAACAAGCCCATCCCACAGGTGGGATTAACAAACTCTGGGTTTCAACACAATCAATTTGAAAACCAAGCCAATACAGGGGAATCTTTAATTGCCATTACTATCACACCTTCCCAGTCCGAAGGTCATGAAAACCCAAATAGGAATTGAGTAATTCTGTCTTCATTCTGTTACTTGTTACTGTCTCCCTTCCTCTGCAAGTAATGACTCTGTTCCTTCTTTGCTCTTTCTCTTGCCCCAATATCCTATTTTAAAATCTTTTCATTACCCTTTAGATTTATTATGGCAGCTAGGTAGTTCAGTGGATAGAATGCTGGACTGGAGTCAGGAAAACCTGAGTTCAAATTCAGTCCCAAACATTTACCAGCTGTGTAATCCTGGGAGTCACTTAACCTCTGCTTGCCTCCGTTTCCTCATCTGTAAAATAGGGATGATAATAACACCTACCTTGCAAGATTGTTGTGGAAATCAAATGAAATAATCATAGTAAAAGTGTTTGGCATAGTGCCTGGCACATACTAAGTATTATATAAATGTTAATATCACTATTATTATTATCATTTACTCATGCTGTTTTAGGCTTTTGGTGTTACTCTAAATCAAGACAATATTTTATTGGTATGCCTTTTTTACCTGATACTAGTAGAAAGTAGGGGTGCAAAAAACTTCCCTTCCCCTCCATTAAACCCTCCTTTGTGAGAGAGAAATATAGTTAAGTGAAAACAGAAAAATAATGAAGTTGAAAACCTCCCATTCAATGAGCTCATCTGACAACAAATGAAACATTCTCTCCTATTAGTTCCCTTTTTCTCTGCTGATAAAAGAGGCATATCTTTCATTACCTGTTTTCCAGGACCTATATATACATACTTTATATACATACATATATACATGCATATATGTATATACATATACACACACATGCACATGCATACATATGAATATGTATATATTTCTTTTGCTTATCCTTATTTCACTCTGCATTTTGGCAGTATTAATCTTTTCATGAGACTAGTCTCCCTTAGTGATATCTTTTGTGTATATTCTTTTGAAAACGAAGTTCATTAGTGAGCTCCTTATGCAACCACATCCAGTCTTTTAGGTAAATTACCCCCCTTTCCTTCCTCACTGGAATCAATTGTAACTGAACTACCATAATTTTCATCTTGAGAATCTCCTCTCATTCTCTTGAGCTAACTTCCCTTCCAATATTGTTCCCATTATTAGGAATTTGGGGCAGAGTATATATTGAGTGAGGAATCCACCTCCATATAACTTCAGAGCTTGAGGGAATCATAGAGATCAACTAAACTGAGACCTTGGAAAGTAAAATGATCTTCCCAAAGTCACACAGGTAGCCACAATTGGAACCTAGGGATGCTTATTCCAAATTCATTCATCCATCATCCCTAGCTCTACTCTATGACAACAAAGTAAGCCTAATCTATTTTTTACTTGAAAGTCTCTAAAATATTTAAAGACAGGAATCATTACCTTGCTATGTTTACTTTTCTGCAGAATGAAAATCCCCAGTTCCTTCCATTAATCCCCTAGGTTTTTCATCCTCCTTCCAGTTTTCCTTCTCTGGATATATACCAGTTTATTAATGTCCTTCCCAAAATTTGGCATCCAGAACTAAACAGAATACTCCATATTGCAGTCCAACCAGGAGAGGAGAGCAGGCCTTGAATCTTCTTCTTTCCATCTAGACACTACTTATATTTAGGTAAAAATCTCCCTGATGTGAAGACCTGGCTGGGATTGTTGGGTCAGCCATTTTTCCTCAACCTTCAAATGTACCTAAGCTCCTTCTCCCTTAGTCTCCTCTCTTCTAACAATCAGTCCATCATTCCTTCATCTTTTACTTAACTCTTTGTCAATGAAGCACCGCATCCCCAGCCTAATCAGCCTCTAAAGAGAACTTTGCCTGGAATTCTTTAGCTGGTTTGTGTCAGGGATATGGGGAGGTAGTGAGGGGAGGAAGAGGTTTATAATGTTCTTCCCCTCCCTCTGCCCACCTCTCCTGGCCCCTGCTGCCTCATTTAAAGGAAAGAGAATTGGCTTTCTCTCTTTGTGTCCCATCCATCTCCACTGAGATATTCTCTGTGTGAATGAAAACAATTCTATTCATCAGAAACTTACTAGCATGAAACTGACGATCCCATTTATCTCCCTTCTGAAGTCTCCACTGAGCTTCCAAATGAGCCCCAGCTAAGTTTCCGGATGAGTCGAGGCCTATTAAAGAGAGACAATGGGTAGACGATGGGTCGGGAGAGTGACTCTGGGAATTGGCAGGCTGGGACTGCATTTGTCTGGGCCTTCTCCATGGGCCTTTTCCCCCTGGGTCGCAGCTACTCGGGTTTGCCAGTAAACTCTGTTTTTTCAGCTTGTCATCTGCAAAGTCAATGCAGCCTGGAGACAGCAAGACGGATTGAGTGTGGCTTCACAAGCTACCTTTATGATTTTTTTATTATTATTTTATTTTTATAGCTCAGATGGATCTGGGTTTCACTCATTTTATTGGCATCTGCCCTATTGGCCAAGCACATTACAATGGCCTATTGCTAGGATGGAGATGGTCCTTATTTGAAAGTCCTGCCTTTGGAATTGATGCTGGTGTACGGAAGGGACTTCCATTTCCAATGAGTTCCCATCAAACTACTCAGTCATCAGAACAAGTATAGGTTTTACTTCAATCAAAGAGGCAAGATGGTACAGTGAGAAAAGGAGCTTTACCAGGGGAGTCAGTATGATACTCTGGAAAGCACATTGGTTATGGAGTCAGAGGTGCTGAGTTCAAATCTTGATTCTGCACTTACTACTTGTGAACTTGGTTTAGCTACCAAGCTTTTATAAATAGCCATTTCCCTACCTTGGGATCCGCATGGTTCTGATATTTCTTATTTCCCCATCAAGTTAATTTTTTCTTGATATTAGGCAGAAGAGTACTGGTGACAAAATGACCTTGTGAGCATCTAAAGGTCAGAAGAGTTACCACAGAGGCAGTGATGGGACCCCATACCAGAGATTCCTTTCACCACTGGAGCTAAACCACGTAAAGAGTCATTAGTCCAGAGGAGTGACCTGCATGACCCAACCCAGTCCCACAGCAAACCCAGCTTGCACATGAGATGCTATGTCCTGTGGGGAAGAGAATGATTTCTCCATCAGCAATGTTTCATTCAGACCAGAATTTGATAAGTAAAATGTAGCAGATAATTGAAGTGTGACCCCACTCTCCTCAGGGACCACAATGGTAGTAGGGAGAATGTGTCTCAGTTTGGAGAGATTTGTTTTTATTTTTTTCTTTGTTATATCTTCTCAATAAATATCCATTTGTAAGATTTAATTAGTTTTACTTGCATTATCAATGACACTGAGATAGTATCCACTGGTTAAATGATACCAGAGTCATACAAACTGGCACTGGAAAATGATAATGAAGCACTAGTGAGAAAAAATATAATAGAAAAGGATTGGAGTCAATAGCTTAAGAAGAACCTGATGGTCCCTCAGGGATATGTGCCCCCAGATCCGTAAGGGGAGATGGAGATGTGACTTAACTCTAGAGATGCAATTTGTCAGTATGAGCAGAAGCTGACCCAAGTCCCCTCATTGTGTTTATCAATCATACAGAGTTTCAGGATTTTTTCCCTAAGAATTCTTCAAGAATTTTATCAATAAGTTTTATATACTGTTTCTGGTGATCCATAAATAATGTCAATCATTTACACACTGGTTTGAAGAGGATAGCAGAAAAATCTAGAAAAAATCAGGGTTATTTACATAGAGGGGAGGAGAGAGAAGTTAGGGGTTCACAACTTAGATCTTCCCCAAAACAGAGAAAAATCCACCGAATGATGGCTGATTCCAAGAGTCCAACAAAACCCAGGCTGAAAAGGTTTGCCCAGGGTTTTGCTGCACCAGCCCCACCTGGAAATATGACTACCCTCATTGCCTCTCTGTGAAAGTCCTAGCCCTTAGTCCTTGAATGGGTATGGCCTCAGACAAACTGAGACCTGGGGAAGATCTTAATTTTGAAAGACCAAAGACCCTCTGCAACCTGGGCCATTGCCTGCCATCTTGACTTTTCTCCTGCCCTTGGACTTTGATGACTCTGGAGGAGAGAGTGAGGCTGACACTTTGAGCAGCTCTGCCTCACTTAAATCCAATTCATATTCAATGCAAGACATCACCCACAATGTCGTTGGCCCTCTTCAAGAATGAAGGACAAAGAAAAACAGCTATTTGACACAAACACTGACATATCTGAATCCTGGAAGATAGGATATTAAGTTTAAGAGAGAATTAAAAAATGATCTTTGCAAAGAATCCCAGGATCTCTGAATGGAAAGCCTCTTGTACCATAGAAACAACGTAAGATTGGAAATAAGAGGGCCTGGTTTGAATTCTTGTCTCTTCTATTTCTCTGGACATTAGTTTCCTCACCTGTAAAATGAGAGATTGGTCCAGGTGACCCCTAAAATCCTTTGCAGATATTAATCTGTGAGTTACTACCTGACCTCCATTTCAAACAAATGAACAACTTTAGTAATGAGGAACTTACTCCCTCCTGAAGTAGTACATTCCAATTTTGGACAGTTCTAATGATGAACCTCCAAAAGTGGCCATTTTACAGAAGAGTAAACTAAGGTACAGAAAGAGACAGGAAATTGTACAAGGTGTCATAATAAATAGATAGTCAAGCCTTGATTAAAACTCAGATCTCTTGACTCCCAGCCCAAAGCCCTTACCAGTACATCATGTAGCCTCTCTCATTGATTATTAAAGACCATATCTGGGATCTTTCAGAGCCAGCATCCACCAAAGAAAAATTTGTTGGGGCTGCCAGGTTCCCAGAAGGAATTTCAGAAACAAGTTTTAAAATAATAACAACCCAAAGTTATATGGTTTTTCAACTCAGCAATTATTAATGACTACTATGTACTGAGAGCCTTGTGCCAGGCACCGGGGTAAATACCAATTTTCTATAAGATCCAGTCCCTGGCCTTGTGAGTTTATAGTACAATGGGTTATGGCCCAAGCACAGAAGTCTCTGACATACAGTACAATAATCACATTTACAGAGAACCATAAGCTGCAAAACTCTGTTCACATTTGTCTCATCTGACCCTCATGACAATCCAGGGAGTTAGGTGTTATTATTAACTATAGCTTAGCATAGTGCCTGGAGCATAGGAGGTACTTAATAAGTAATTATTGATTGATTATCTCTTTTTTACAGATGAGGAAACTGAGGCTGAGAGTTTAAATGACTTACCCAGGATATCACAGCATAGTCAGTTTCTACGGTGGGATTTGAACTAGAGTCTTCTTGACTACTGATTCCAAGTCCAGAACTTTATCTACTGTAACACCTAGCTGTCTCCTCATATGATAAGTACATCACAAAAGAGCAGGTGTGAGGGGAAAGGTAATTTTAGGCAAGAGAGAGAAGGGAAGGTTTCTTGGACGAGGCGGCATTTGAATTGGGCTTTAAGGATGATTAGGAATTCAAAAGGGGGTAGAATGAAAGGGAGAAAGGATATTCCAGGTATAGGAATCATAATGAAGGAAGGCATGGGAGTGGAAAAGTCAAGTTTTCAGTGTGCAAAATGTACAGTTTGACCAAAGCACATGGAAGGGCATAGCATGAAGTGAATCTCAAACTGTGGGTTAATGGTGATTTCAATGGTAGGTGGCACAGTGGAGTAGAGCACTGGACATGCAGTCAGGAAGGTCCAAGTTCAAATCCAACCACAGACACTAGTCATATGACTCTGGAAAAATCACTTAACCTCTGTCTCAATTTCCTTAATTGAAAAATGGGGATAATAATAGCACCTACTTGCCAGGGTTAGTGTGAGGATCAAATGAGATAATATTTGTAAAGTATCTTGGAAACCTTACCACGATAATAATAATAACAATACGGAGGGCCTTGAATACAAGGTAGAGGAGATTAAACTTGGTTCACTAGCATCTAGGGAGCCCCTGAAGATCTCTGAGCAGAGGAGTGACCTAATCAGATCTAAGTATATTAATGATAATGGCGATGGGCATCATAGCAGCTCCCATTTATATAGTGCCAAATATTTTACACACATCATCTTTAAGAAAGATTAATCTGGCAGTGGTGTGAGGGATGGATTGGAAGGAGGCTAGAATAGAGAGGAAAGGACCATTAAGAACTCACAGCAGTCATCTGGGAGGGCGATAATGAGGGCCTGTGCATTAATGGTTTCAGTAGGACAGAGGATAGAATCAGCAGGACTGAATAAGAGATGGTATCTGCCAGATGAGGGAGAAACCAAGTCATAACTAGGAATTTCAGCACATGGAGTAAAGTCCCTCAAGTGGGGTGGAATAGACTCTACGTATGGGAAGTCTTCTTAGAAGAGGACCTTAAGACATCCCTAAAGGAGAGACAGAGACCTCAGTTTCCCTTTCTGTGAATAAGGGGAATGTTACAGATGACTCCTAGGAAAATTATGGTGCGGGGCCCCAGGACACTGGCTTCGCTTGATAGTAGCATGCCAGGAAAAGGGAAGGTTTCTTCACCATACAGTCTCATAGTGCTCATATTACAATTTGTGGGGTATGGAGTAGTTGTGGTGAACAGATAATCTGCCAGCAAAGGGGGAAGAGAAAGTGAAATGGTAACAGCACAAGGGAAATGGACCCCAAGAGAGGGACGCCATGACCCTGGGAGTGGTGAGGCAGTACAATGCCGAGTGAAGAAGCAGAAGTCATTGCTTTGAGCAACATGGGATAAGTGGAAGATGTAAAGGCTTAGGAAATGTGAGCAAAAGGAATGCCACCAGATGAAGGCAGGTCAGTGCCTTTGGAAAAAGCACAGGTCATTCGAGGAAAGAGACAAGCCCAACATAAATCCAGTGTGTTTCAAATATAGGGCATTGGGGAAAAGGGAGGAACACATTTAATGGAAAATAGAAACTTCGTTTGAGATATTGTGTTTGAGGTACTTGTGGAACATCACAGCATATTTACAAAGTCTTTTTTCTTATACAACCCTTTGAGGTGGCCAGGTACTTACTTGTAAGTGTTAATACACCCTATTCTCAGCAATGCAATGATCCAAGACAATTCCTTAGGACTTATGACGAAAGGTGCTGTCCATTTCCAGAAAAAGAACTGGTAGAGTCTGAATGCAGATCAAAAATACTTTTTCTTTACTTTCCTTATTTTTCTTGGATTTTTTTGTCTGTATTTTCTTTCACAGAATGACTTACATGGAAATGTGTTTCGCATGTATACATGTATACAAATCTATAATCTATGTCACATTGTTTGCCTTCCCAATTGGGGGGAAGAGGAGGAAGAAAGAGAATTTGGAACTCAAAATTTGAAAAAAAAAAAAAAGAATGTTAAAATGTTTTTACATTTAATTGGGTAAAAAACAAAGTAAGATTTACAAATATGCAACAGAAACAAATAATATTAATTTTAAAAGTTAGTGTCCGTGGTTTTCTCTAAAGCTGTCCAAAATTATTAAACACAATAATTTTTGTTAAAAACAACTTAAGTAGTCCTCTGAGAGGGCCTTCAGAGTTGTAACGTATGACTCTTTGCAACGTGTTAGAATTGCATGCCGAGTATGTTTCTGGAAATGTCCTAAAATGATAGCAAACGTTCATTTTCAAAAATAAAAGTAGAAAACAATTTTTAAAAGTAATAACACACCCATTTTACAGACAATAAAATTGAGGCAGCTTGGTGGCACAGTGGACAGAGCACTGGGTCTGAAATCAAGAAGACCCAAGATCAAATCTATCCTCAAACACTTAGTTTGAGTTGTATGACCCTGGACAAGTCATTTAATTTTTCTTTGCCTCAGTTGCCTCATCTGCAAAATAAGCATAATTATAGCCCCTATCTCCCAGCATTGTTGTGAAGACCAAATGAGATAATAATTTTACAATGCCTGGCACTTAGACTTTATATAAATATTAGATAGCAAAACCTTAAAAAAGTTTTGTGATTTGCCTAAGCTCACAAATCTAGTAAGAATTAGGGATGGAATTTTAGCCTGAATCTCCTTGAGCCCAAGTCTGATCCTCTGTCTTCCGCACCAGGCAGACAAAACCTTTGCTTTTTACCCTTCTGAGTGCCAGATGCACCACTTGTGAACATCATGGCATGTCCAGTGTGCCATCATCCCTTACAATGGCTTGTTACCTACAATTCTAACGCAACATTCTTGATAAACCTCACATTTGTTCATTCCTTAAAAAATCCATCCACTCCTTAAATTTCACTTCATTCCTTAAAGTTCCTCCATTCATTCAGTGTTTCCACTGCACCTGCCATGCATTCATTGTTGAAGAGAATGCAAAGGTGAGTCTCTGCCCTTGAGGAGGAGGCTAGAAGTGGTCAGCTGGTACATTATCCTTTCACTCCCTCTTGTCTTCTAGACAAGTAAGAAGCTGAGTCCTTTTTATTCCACCCTGAGGGGGTAAGTTGTGGCTTGGGTCTTTTCTCTTGTCACTACCTTCTCCTCCCAATTCCCTTTATCTATTTGCATTTAATCAGCTATGTCCTCTTAAAATAATCAACTCACTTTTTTTAGCCTGGGGGCAACACATTGACCTTTAAGTTCACCGAGGTCCTTTTCCATATTTTATGCATTTCATATCAAATGAAAAGCTATTAATACAACCACAATAGCTTGGAGCCCCCCAGTTAAGAGAATTCTCGATGACAAGATTCACAAAGAAATAAATCTAATACAAATGTATCATATCACAACAACATAAGGGGGAAGGAAGAAAGTGTTAGGAGATAAGAAGAGGGAGAGTTATTTTGTGATTGAATGATAGCAATAAGCAGAGCTAGCATTTATTCAGTGTTTCAGGGTTTGCAGAGCACTTTTATATATGTTAATTCATTGGAAGGGTTGGAGGTTGGTTGCTTGAAGGTGACCGCCCTTGAGCTTGGCCTTGAAGGATAGGAAAGATTTCAATAAATAAAGATGGGATGAGTGGAGGACATTCCAGGAACATATGAGGAAAGGCACAAAGTGGGAGGGGGAAGGGAATAAGTATTTATATAGGCCTACTATATGCCAGGCACTGTGCTAAGTGTTTTACAAATATTAACTCATTTAATCTTCACAACAATCCTGCAAAATAGGTGATACTATTATCCCCATTTTACAACTGAGAAAAGGTTAAGTAACCTGCCCACAGTCACTAAGTGTCTAAGGCTGGATTTGAATTCAGGTCTTCTGATTGCAGGCTCAGTGTTCTATCATACACTGAGCCTCCTGGTTGTCTTTAAACAGCGGAAGGAACTTGTGGGATGTGTATAATGGATGATGAGAAGCCCAGTTTGACTGCAGTTGGTGGGAGGTGGGTTGATGAATGAGAAATAAAACTGAAAAGGTACCCAGGCCTAAATAAACATACCAAGTACTCTACCCAGGAACCTTCTTTCAGACTGTGTTGTATGGAACAGAGGGAAAGTCACCCTAGAAGTGATTAGTTACCAATCTTAGGTTGCAATTCAGGCACTTAACTAAAAAATAATAATAACAAATCTTGCAAAAAGAAATGGAAATGACATGAAAGTCATTTGAGACTGAAAGATTTCACAGTGAGGAGTTTTCAGAAATATAAATCACCTATCAGACAATTACCACAGTTTAAGGGAAAATGATGGTTTTCCATTGCATCATGTTGCAGTGGGAAAGGATATGTGTCTGGAATTTAGCCCTTGGTCTATCTCTAATTTGGGCTGTGACTAGAGTTACATTACTTATCTACTATATACATATACATACACATATACATATATACACATATACACATACACACACACACAAACACGTGTGTGTGTGTGTGTGTGTGTACACGACTATTTTGGCCCTTTTAGCTAATTGCACTGGACAAATAAGATGATGACATGAGCCAGTAAGAGAAAGAGATGTCTTCTTACATGACCAGCCAAGATTCACTGTCCAAAGTGACCATATGCATTGGTTAATTCACTTTCCGTTACTTGCTTGTGTAGATAACTGGTTTCCCTAGGTCCCTGGTTGGGCCACAGACAACTACAGTGCCTGCTGTGGCATGATTCAAGGTCCATGAGACTAGGCGCTGAGCTTGGGATGTGTCACATCTTTGACCAATGAGACATCATGGAGTTGGCCTGCCAGGGCAAACTGTGGATGAGGATATCTGTCCATGTGAAGCAACCTAATCAGATCTGGTGCCTTGTTGGGGGAGGAGGAAGAAAGCTCAGGACATACCATGATATGGCATGAATCTTGTAAAAGGGATCCTAGTAGTTTTGTATAGATTGACATGTATATCCTCATGAAATCTTTTACTTAAATATCCATAAATTGCAAATAGGTTAGGCTGCAGGGGGTGGGGAACCTGAGGTCATAAGTGGCCTTTTAGCTTCTTGGGTGCGGTCTTTTGATGGAGTCCAAGTTTTACAGAAAAAATCCTTTTATTAAAGGAATTTGTTCTGTGAAGTTTGGATTCAGTCAAAGGGCCACAACTGAAAACCTAGAGGGCCAGATATGGCCTCGAGACGGCATGTTCCCCAAACCTGGGGTTAGAGTCTCCCTGAGGACGAGCTTGTGTTTCTTTTCCATGACTCCTAAGTGGATTTATAAAGCAGCTGGGTGGTGCCATAATGCATAGAGCATAGGGTCTGGAGTCAGGAAGACTCATCCTCCTGAATTCAGATCTGGCCTCAGATCCTTACTAGCTGTGTGACCCTAGGCAAGTCACTGACCCCTGTTTGTCTCAGTTTCCTCATCTGTAAAATGAGCTAGAGAAGGAAACAGGAAACTACTCCAGGCCAACCACTGTGGAATAAAAGCAGCAATGGGTTTCTCGATCCCATTTGTCATCTGTTCTTCTCATATGCTCGCACTACTTGGATCTGTACAGATCCTTTACCTTCTCATAAGCTCATACTACTTGGATCTGTACAAATCACCTGAATACCTCATCTTATAGATAAACAAATTGAGAACAATAGAGAATAAGGTGTTTGTCCAAGGTCAAACCTTGAACATGTGGTAGATTCTGGGTTTGAACTCAATGTGGCACAGTAGGAAAGCTCTCTGGTTCTAGAGTCCTAGGACCTGGGTTCAAATTTTGCCTCAGAGGCATGATATCTGAATGACCTTAGGCAATGACTTAGCTTACTGAGCTGTCTCCTCACCTCTAAAATAAGGGGATTGGTCTAGATGGTCTCCTAACTCTAGATTTAAGAATCCAGGACGATGGTCCTACAGGAAGACTTCAAATCTAGTGTAGTTTTCCCCCAAGGTAAGTCAGGAATAGTTTATTCATCATTCATAATGTGCCTGGCATAGTGTTGAAGTGCTGTGAAAACAAATGCAAGCTAAACAGGAGATAAGCCCTGCCCTCAAGGAGTTTATAGTCTAAATAGAATATAATTAGGGAAGACTGCATCTGAAAATAAGCTCAAAAGGTAGACCTGTTGGGAAGCCACAGAGAAAGTAGGAAGAGTCAGGAGTGAAGCCTAGAGAGGAATATTAAGACACAGCTAGCCAGGGTTTTGTTTTTTTCTCCTAAAATAAATGTTCTGGAGGAACCAGCCAATTAGAGAAAGGGGATGCAGGGACAGAATGTACTTCAGTCCAGGGAGATAGTGAACTTCCAGGCTGAGGAAGAAGGGAAGGGAATAACATTTATAGAGCACCTACTATATGTATTGTATTAAGTGATTTATTTTTTTTTCTTTTAAACAAATATCATCTTATTTTAATCCAGGTTTTCTAACTTCAAAACCAGTGTTAATTCTGCTGTACTGTAGATGAAATGTTGGAGCTTGGTGGGAATTTAGAACCCAGAATGTCAGCTGGAAAGCATCTTAGAACATAGGACGCCTGAACTAGGAGGGCCATTAGAAGATAAAATTTAGACTAGAAGAGCCAAAAAGGGACCACATTGACCAGAAGGGCCTCTCTATGGAGTGCCACTTTTGAAAGTGTCCTAAAGGGTGAGGAGGCTTTTGTGGCATGATAGAAAAAGTCCAGAGAGTGAGAAGTGGAGCCTGGAGAAGAAATTCTCCTTTCTCCCTTCTTTCTCTCTCTTTCTTCTTTCTCTTCCCCTTCTTCCTCTTTTCCTCTCTTTCTCTCCCTCTGCCATCTCTCCATCTCTCTCTTTTGCCACCTTCTCTCTTTTCCCTAGGTTCCTTCCATAAGTGGCCTTCCATTTTGTAAAGTCCCTTACTCACCTTCCGCCTTCTGAAGTCCCTTCATGCCCAAATTCTATGTCCAGCTCCAGTTTTTTTCTTTCTCCTTTCTCATTATTTCTTACCCCCTTTCTGCCAAACAAATACCTGACTACCATTTGTATTTTCAAGTCCTCCTCTCCCTTTAGAGAAATGACATCCGTTGTTCAAATTCAAACCTTCCCCGGTTGAATGTCTCCATTTCTGGCCATGGCCCAGTTGGAATGAGGGAGCCAAGACTTTGCCAAGCACATGTCCCCATTTACAAAGAGCAAGAGGAGCATGTGTCCTCCAGACAACCAGGCCATATGGAACAGACGTCAATTCCCTACTCGGTGCCCAGAACTTTGGTCCCTTAATGACACTTGGGCATCAGAACAAAAGTTGCCTCCAGTGCCTTCTGAGTGAGTGACCTTGACTAAGACCATTGGCTCAGAGGTAGGCACTTGGAGGGGAGTCACAGAATGGCAGAACTAAAAGGGACATTGGTCTATGAAATACTACAACTTGAACAAACCTTAGAATTTAGGATATCACAGCTCATGGGTTTCAGAGACAGAATGGAGTTCAGCACAGAAGTGTAGATTTCAAGCTGGAAAGGATATCAGAGGCCATCTATTTCAACATCTTCATCAAGGAAATTAAGTCCCAAATACTTGCTTAATGTCTCACATTTGGCATCAGGAGTGGGATTTGGATCCAGAACTTCTGACTTCCATCCATCAATTGATCAATAAATATTTATAAACCACCTACTATGTGCCAAGCACTGTGTTTAAGTACTTCAAAGTCAGTTTTTGTTCCTCTGTACCACAGATGAAAGAAATGTCAGAACTGGAAGGGAACTTAGAACCCAGAACGGCAGCTGGAAGGTATCTTAGAACATAGAACACTAGAACTGGGAGGGCATTAGAAGACAGAATTTAGACTGGAAGGGCCATAGAATACAGAATGTTAGAAGAGATTATAAGGATTAGAAGTGCCAATACATTGTTATACCAACTTGGGAAAGGATTAAAAAAGAACAATCAAACCCTGCAATTTTCAGATGAGGAAACAGTCACAGAGAGGGGAATTATCTTGCCCAAGGTTATACAGCAAAATAGTGATGCTAGATCACAGGTCAGTCAAAAAACATTTGTGAAGCACCTTCTGTATTCCAAGTACTGTGCCAAGCTCTGAGGATACAAACACATGTTTAAAAAAAAATTAAGACTGTCCTGCCTTCAAGGAACTTACTATCGATTGGGAAAGACAACCAAAAAAGGAAGTTACCCAGGAGGGGGGTGAGGAGAAGGAACCCAGGTCAAGAGTCAGGGGCTAGATGAAGTGTAAAAGCAGAATAGCCAGTGGGAAATGCAAAGACTGCTGAACTCCTTTGTTAACTAGAAGCCTAAAGCCCATGGCCCCGCCCTCCAGTCAGAGGGCCAGTCAAGGGGCAGAGGGTTCTGATGAGATGGATCTCCTAACCTTGGCCCTGAATGGTGGGCGACTATATTCAGGACTATTCCTAACAACTCTGGCACCTGTGCTGAGCATCACAAGATAGTAGAGGTGCACGCAGGAAGAAAGCCACGTTCAAATCACCTTAAACACACACACACACAATTTGCAGTGGACCTTAAGGAGACCCAAGATCCTGTAGAAGAACAGTGACTCTGAGACAGACAGAAACCCCAGAGCAATTGCCCCCACAGGAAGAAACCTTTGGATATCTCAAGCCCAGAGCTAGACAGACTGCCACATGGGAGGAAGCAGGGCTGAGGGGCTCATTTATGATGAGGCTGCCATGGAAGGAAGCAGGCGAGTTGGTTTTCACTAATCAGTCCTGCCAAACAGGTGCTAAATTCAGTTATTTCTACCTGTGGTGGGGCAGCTAGGTGGCACAGAAGATAAAGCACCAGACCTGCAGTTAGGAAGACCTGAGTTCAAATCCAGCCTCAAACACTTACTAGCTGTGTGACCCTGGGCAAGTCATAACTGAAACACAACAAAATAACAACTATATATATATATATACATTTATATAGATATTGTGTATACATATACATTAGATATCAGACATATCTCAGATACATTTTATGCAAAATTTTCCCCAATTAGTAACTTCCCTTTATGTCCTATTTACATTAATTTAATTAGTGAAAAAAATTTCAATTTTATGGAATCCAAAATTTTCCATTTTGTCTTTTGTGATTGCCTCCCTTCCCTGTTTTGTTAAGATCTTACTACCTAGCAAAAGCTGTTTAAAAAAAAAAGCCCTGATTTTGTTCTTTTCTGCATCATTTTTGGCATGACCTTTAACAGTATATACATCTATTTTGAGTTTATTGTAGCATTGGTGTAACATGTTTGCATAAATCTGATTTCTGTCAAAATTCTTTCCACTTGTCCCAGAAGATCTTATTAATAGGGACTTCTTTCCCAAACGATGTGTGTTCTTGTATTTATGTTTGTTATTGTTCAACCATTCATTCATATCTGACTCTTTCTGACCCATGGACCCTAATAGCAAATTAGGTTCTTCTCTTCCCCACTATCTCTTAAAGTCTGTCCAAGGTCATGTTCATGTTTCCATGGCCTTGTCCATTCATCTCCTCCTCTTCCATCCCCTTTTCCTTTTGCCTTCGATCTTTCCCAATATCAGGATCTTTTCCAGAGAGTCCTGTCTTCTCATTATGTGGCCAAAGTATTTAAACTTCAGCTTTAGTATTTCACCTTCCAGTGAATAGCCTGAATTAAATTATTTTAAATATTGATTGATTTGACCTTCTTGATGTCCAGGGAACTCTCAAAAGTCTTTTCTAGCACCACAATTAGAAAACACCATAAAAAGGAAGTAATGGGTAGGGGGAGGAGAGAGGGGACAAATTTGTCTAATATTTGTTTATTAGGTTCAATTATTTTTGATTCTTCCTCATCGAGTCTTTTTCATTGATCTACTTTTTGAACCAGTATTAAATAGTTTGAAGGATTACTGCTTTGTGGCATAATTTGAAGTCCAGAAAGGCTATTCTCTCCTTCATTCTTATTACTACACTCTTTCCTTTTACTTTGATATTCAATCTAGACTTTTCATTCCTCCAAATTTTCCCCTACAAAATATCCTCTTGACAATTTGATTAGCATAGTAATGAACTTATAAATTGATTTAGACAGGATCACATTTTGGTCATATTGACACAACCAAGTCAGAAGCATTGGACATTTCTCAAATTATTTACTTGCTGTTTATTTCTTTTAAAAGAATTTATTGAGTTTACGGAAAAATGGCAGTGAACTCTTGCTATTTGCCTCCTACTTAGAGAAGAGGGAAATATCCCAGGGATCATGACTGAGATCCAGACCTCTGTGACACGGGGTGACTAATTGGACAGTGTTATCTTCAAGAAGGGTCTCCAGAGTAACCTTAAGCTTAAGAGTTTGGAGACCTGATCTAAAAAGAGAAGAGAAGTTATTTTCTTGGAGAAAGAATATAATTAAGCACTCCTTAATCGTCTTTGCTATATCATCATCCATTTCCTACCCTATGAACATGGGTGCACCCCAGGACTCTGAGTTCAACTATCACCTCTAATCAAATGACCCCAAATAGCTCCAAAATCTTTATATCTAGCTCTAATGTCTCTTCTGAACTGCAGAGTGTCTTCATCAACTTCTTGCTGAATATATCTTACTGGATACCCCACAAACATTTCCAACTCAACACATTCCACATCCAAGACAGGACTCATCTTTCTCCTGCTACTCTTTCAAACATCCCTATTTCTGTTGAAGATAAAACATCATCATCCCAGGCACCTGCATTCACCACCTCACAGTGATCCATGATTTATCAGTGGTTTTTCCAATGAGATATTTCACATTGCCTTTTTTTTTTTCATTTGTTTGGATCCATTTAATAGTATTTTGATTTCTCATAAAGTTATTAGCTTCCAATTGCTCCAGTCGAATTTTGAAGGAGTTATTCTATTCAGTGACTTTTTGAAATTCCTTTTCCATCTGGCAAATTCGGCTTTTTAAGGCATTCTTCTGCTCATTGGCTTTTTGGGCCTCTTTTGCCATTTGAGTTAGTCTATTTTTTAAGGTGTTATTTTCTTCAGTGTATTTTTGGGTCTCCTTTATCAGGCTGTTGACTTGCTTTTCATGATTTTTTTGGATCATTCTCATTTCTCTTCCCAATTTTTCCTTCACTTCTCTTACTTGATTTCAAAAATCCTTCTTGAGCTCTTCCATAGCCTGTAAGCACTTCATATTTTTCTTGGAGGCTTTTGATACAGGGGTTCTGACTTCGATGTCTTCCTCCTACTCTATGCCTTAATCCTTTTTGTTTCCCAAAAAGGATTCTATTGTCTGTTTGTTTTTCTATTGCTTGCTCGTATTGGCAGCCAATTACTTGACTTTTGAGCTCTTTGCCATGGTAGAACTCTGCTTCCAGAATGGAGAGAGCTACGTCCCAAATTGCTGGAGTTTTCACAACTGCTGGCGCTATTAGATGGGTGCCCTGTCTACAGTCCCCACACACTCTGGCTTTCTGGCCACACACCCCAGGGCCACCACCCAAGACTGCGATCTGGATCCAGGCCTGTCAAAGCAAAAGCAATTATCCTCTGAATGGTGGCTTGGTCCCCCTACAATCTTCAGGCCAGTAGCTCTGAAAGCAGCCACACAGCAGTGGCTGCAGCCACTGCGCCTCCTCCACTTATTGCTTAGGGGGCAGCAGCTGGACTGAGCTCCCCCTGTTCCCAACAAAGTTCCACACTGACCTTTTACTTTGTCTTTGGCATTTGTGGATTGAGAAGTCTGGAAACTGCTACAGCTGCTGGTGATTAACTCTCGTGAAGTTTGCTACAGCCGCAGCTACTGGTCAGGGCTTCCCTAGGGCTAAAACCACAGCTCAGGTGGGGCTGTGCTCTGCTCCCAGCATGCTAAGATGGACCCTTCCTGCAGGCCTGCCAGGCTGCCTTCAGCAGGATATTTGTTTCTCTCTGTCACTTTGTGGGTTCTGTCACTCTAAACTTAGTTTAGAGTCACTTTTTACATGTATTAGAGGAGGTGGAAGCCAGAACCACATGGAAATCCTGTTTCTACTCTGCCCTCTTGGCTCTGCCCCTCCCCATAGACCAGTTCTTAAGAATCTAATCTATTGGAAGGAAACAACTTGTACACAGAGAAGTAAATACACACATATACAGGGGTGTGTGTGTATGTTTATGCATATACATATACACATACATACCCACATGTACATATATATGTATATATAGTTAATATACAATTAATACAGAATTATATTTTGGATCAGGAGGCACTAGCAGTTAGGGGAATATGGATCAGATTCATGGAGGAGGGAGCCCTTAAGCTAAGCCTTGAAGGAAGCTAGAGATTCTAGGAGGCAGAGGTGAGAGGGATGGCATTCCAGACATCAGGCACAGCCTGTGGAAAGGCACCAGGACTGGAATGTTCTATACAGGAAATGACAAGTTAGCCAGTTTGGCTGAATTATAGAGGACTCAAGGGAGAATAATGTTCAATAAGCCTGAAAAGGATGCTTGGGAGCGGGTCAGGAAGGGCTTTAAATGCCAAACAGAAGAGCTTCTATTTGATCCTCGCACCATGAAGGAGTCATTGGCATTGTGTGATCAGGAGATTGATGGGGTCAAATTCATACTTTACTAATACCTCTAGAGACTTTAGACACAGCTCTCCTTCACTCTGATCTTCAGTTTCCTCTTTTATAAAATTCCCAGCCTCCTCTTAATGTCAAGGATCACCTAAGATAAAATGTGATAATGTAGATAGTGTACATACTTCTAGTCTGATAAAATTCTATAAAAATAGGTGGAACCCCACCCTGTGGAAAACTAAAACTACTTTCTTTCTCCCAGGTGCACTGATGAGCAGAGCATCATTTGATACTATCTTCTCCCATCCTTTGCTCAGAAAGCACACTGAACTCCTTTCAAAGTTTTTCATTCATGATTACTGCAGGAAAGCCAAATGTGCATTACCAATAAACTATGGAGAAGTTAAACTGTTAGAGCAGAATGTAAGCTCTTGGAAGGCAGGGCTTATTTCATTTTTGTCCTTGTTTCATCAGTGCCTAGCATCCTGTCGTACAGAGAGCAGGCACTTACTTATGTGGTCCTTCAATTGAATTAAATTACCAAAAATTTAAACATCTGTAGAACTAGCCTCCAGATGTTATTTACCATGTAACCTTGGAAAATGTATCTGAATGCCCAGTTTTATGACTTCCTCAGATCTGGGAGTATGGATTTATTGTGTATTTTCTCAATCAGAATCAGCTTTGAGATCAGATCTCCTCCCTTAAAGGTTATATGATTTAGACTAATGGAGTAATTCCCCATAGATACAAAGAAGACACAACTATGTGCAATTTTTGCTCTAGGTATAATAAAAATTAAGAATTTATAATTATAAAAATAGTGTTTATAAAATTCATTCATATTTATAAAACTATAATGTATAAAATTTTAATAAAAAGCAATTAAATTACATGATAAGACATTTCTTACAAAGCTG
Source organism: Petaurus breviceps papuanus (assembly GCF_028583685.1). NCBI lineage: Eukaryota > Metazoa > Chordata > Mammalia > Diprotodontia > Petauridae > Petaurus > Petaurus breviceps. Next base: position 2,302,430 of record NW_027187400.1, read on the forward strand.
CATGCCCTCAGCCTCTCCTTGACCCAAACATACCCTAGACAGCACATTTGTTGCTATTGAGTCATTTCAGCTTGTCTCCTTTGAGACCCTATTTGGGGCTTTTTTGGCAAAGATCCTAGAGTGGTTTTCCATTTCCTTCTCTGGCTAGTTTGGCAGATGAGGAACTAAGGCAAGCAAGGTTAAGTGACTTGCCCAAGGTTACATAGCTAGTAAGTGCCTGAAGGTAGATTAGAATTCATGAAGATGAGTCTTCCTGATTCCAAGTCCAGTATTCTATACACTGCACCAGATAGTGCATAGGCTTTGCCAAGCTTCTAGGTCTAGCCTTCTTAGGTTATCTAAATGCAAACAAGCCAAGGAATTTAGCAGTACAATATGGTTCCCTGCTGATGTGAGCTTGTTATCATCTAGTAAGGTTAGTGATTAGGCACAGTCTTAGCTCCTACTTATTTCACAGGGGATGGACTTTTTTGTCCAGTGTCCTATCACCAGTGGGAACCCTCAACCAGCACGGGACCTGGCTTGCTCATTACTTTTGGAATGAAGGGATGGAGTTAATCTCAGGCCTCAGAAAGGAGAGTCTTCTTGTGCCCTTCTTTTCTGGGATGTCTCTTACTTTAGGACACAACTTGTATGGTCCAGTGGAAGGAGAGCCAAGCTGAAAATGAGGAGACATGTATCAGACGGGGCACTGGAGTGAGTCAGGAAGAAGTGACTTCCTTTCCTGCCGCACATACTTTCCAGCTTTGTTTGGGCAAGTCACTGACTTCTCAGTTTCCCAATTATACAATGATATTGTTGTTCCAAGAGGACCAGTGAGGCTGTTGTCTTGACTTGCAAGTGAATTGGATTTAGTGAGAAGGTTAGACTTCATGCCCCTCAGCTCTAGGTTGAACATTTTACAATAAACTAGAAGACAGAAACCCGAGTTCAAAGCACGACTCTGCCATCCGTATGACCCTAAGCCAGTCATTTACCTTCTCTGGGCCTCAGTTTCCTGATTGTCAAAATTAAGTTAGATGAGATGAATTCTAATGTCCCTACCAGTTCTGAAGGTCTATGACTCAGTTTCCATGAGAAGGATTTTGGTTATTTTTAAAAAACCTTTCTAACAATTACAGATATTCCAAATTAGAATTCCAAATTAGAACCAAGATCTGAGGTGTTGTGCTCTCCCCCCCCAGTATCTAGGTGGAAGCTGTGTGGCCTATTCTCAGGGATGCTGTGAAAGAGTTTCCTTCCTAAGGCAGTCAGTGTGCTGAAAGAGAGTCAGAATTGTGGGATTAGAATTCCAGCTCCGTCACTTAGCAATTCTTTGATGAAAGAGAATTCATTGCCCCTTTACAGGCCGTAGTCTCCTTATCTGTAAAATGAAGTTGGTTGGGAAACACTGTGGGATAATGGAAAGAGACCTGGGTTTGGAGTCAGAGGACCTGGATTCGAATTATGACTCTTCCACTTATTACCTGTGTGGCCCTGGACAAGTCCCTTACCTTTTCTGCACCTTGTTTTATTCATCTGTAAAATGAGAGAATTGGACTAGATGACCTTGGAAATCCCTTTCAGCTAGTTTCATGTGGCATTGAGAAACTTGCACTTTGCTCTACTTTGCAGAACTGGAGCATGACTGGTATGAAATTATCCAAATTGGTTGGTCATTTGGGCAGATTTGCTGAGTCGCCATTATTGTTTTCTTCTCTTTCTTTTCTTAGATTCCATTATAAGGGATTGCTAACTGAGCAGAGAAGGGCGAGGAGATATTTGGAAATATATGTGATAGAAAATGAAACATATTAATCAAATAGAAAAATTAAAAATTATAAAAATAAAACAGGGAGGAGTCAGAAAGACCTGTATTCAAATCCTACCTCAGATACTGACTAGCTGTGTGGCCATGTGCCAGGAATTTAGTCTCTCTGATCCTCAGTTTCCTCAACTACAAAGTAGGAATAATAATAACACTTCTCTCACAGGACTGTTGTCAGGATGACAGGAGTTAACATATATAAAGACCTTTAGAAGCTTTCTAGAGCTATGTTGAAATGTTAGCTATTAAATATAGGGGCTGAACTCAGCAACTGTTAAGTTCTTAATATATGATCTTACAAGTTTAGCTCCAGATGCTGTGAGACCCCCTCTACTTGCTAGTCTGTGAGGTCAAGATTCTAGGATTCTATTATTTCTGCAGTCACTCCAGGAAAGAGAAGCTGATTATCTGAAATGGATTTGTCCTCCCAGTCAATCATGACACTGGCATGTTTTCCATAGAATCTGTTTGCTTTGGTTTGGTTTCAAGCTGCCTTCCATCTTTCTGAAGATATGTATGTGTGTGTGGGTATATATACATATACACATAGATGTGTGTACATATATACACAAAATATGTTTATACGTATATATTCACACATATGTGCATGTATGTGTTGTTATATAGATATATGTATGTTCCATATTTACACGCACAATTTTATATGTATGTGTCTGTATATACATGCACCCACACGCATATGCACACACATGTATATATGTACAGGCAACACAATGTGTGTTTTGTATGGGAGTGCATACTTCATGTATTGAACATGCACATGCATGCATAAACATACATGTATGCACTTGCTGTGTATGTGATATTGCACAGATATTCTGCATATATGCATAGAGTGTGTGTGTGTGTGTGTGTGTGTGTGTGTGTGTGTGTGTGTGCTCGGATTTGGGCATTCAGCCTGTGTGGGCGGCTGGACATGTTTGGGGTTTGTCTTTGAAATTTGGCAGGGAAAAGTGGGAGGATCCAGGGAAGGGAGAACAGCTCTGCAGTTCCCTTTAGGGGGAGAGCAGCAGGGGGATGATGCTTGGGAAGGGCCCTTAGCTCACTTTCATGCTCAAACCTGCCTCCACTTTTAATAGTTTGTTAGAATCAGACCAGGTCAAGAGGAGGACAAAGCCACAGGAGGAGGGGAAGCAGCAGGGGTGGAATTGGAGCTCCCTGCAGGTTATTTGGGCAGACAGGCAGGCCTGCTATTGGAACTTGGAGTCTGGGCAGAATGGGGCCGGGCCAAACGCAAGGGTTTTTCTCCCCCTGCCTGTTGCAGAGCAGCTGGCTGGGATGGGAGAATTGATTTGGCCATGGCTGTTCTCATACTGGTTATCTGATTACCTGGCAGGCCTGGAGACTGGTGGGGAGGCCCCAGCTGAAGGTTACCTTCTCAGAAGTTCTGTGATTTCTTTCTCTGTCTTTCTCTCTGAGAGTCTGATCTTTGTGTCCTAGAAAGTGAGGAGAGGGCTTGACTTTGGGGTGGTCCTTTCCGGTTCCTACATTCTATGTTCTACAGTCTCTCCCAACTCAGACATTCTGCATTGCATAGTGCATTGTAAACGCTGACATCCTGTGTTCTAAGGATCCTCCCAGTTCTGGCATTCTGTGTTAGAAACTCCCTCCCAGCTCTGACATTTTGTGTTCTTAGGACCCTTCTAGTTCAGATGTCCTATGTTCTAAAGGTCTTCACAACTAACATTCTCTAACATTCTTTGTTCACAGAATCATAGAATCTAAAATCAGGGAGATATCTGACAAACTGCCTAGTCTAATCTATACCAGTCAATCAATCAGTTAACAAACATTTATTTGGTTTTTATCACATAACAGGCATTCTCTTAAACACTGGGAATACAAAGAAAAAAAAATAAAAACACCCCAAACAGACCATGATCCCTGCCCTCAAGGAGCTTTCTACTGGGAGAGACAATGTATACTCTGTGCATACAAGATACATACAGGAAGAGAAGAAGGTGATCTCTGGGGGCAGCCTAGCCATGGGTGGGTGGGAGGATGGAAAAAACCCTGAACATGGCAGTGAAAAGGGAGGACATTCTAGTCATGGGGGCGGAGGGGGGCAGCCGGTGTCCTACATGTGGAGTGTCCTATGCAAGGAACAAAAGGCAGAGCAGTGTAAGACCAGAAAAGTAGGAAGGAGCCCAGTTGTGAAAAGGGCTTTCAATGCCACACATCTGATCCCAGATCTAATGGGGAGTCTCTTGAAGCTCACCTGAGAGGGCTTGACATCATCGGACCTTCCCTTTAGGAAAGTCACTTTGGCAGCTGAGTGGAGGGTGGATTAAAGAAAGGACAGCCCCAAGTCAGGGACATAGATTGGGAGGCTATTGCCATGGTCCAGGAATGAAGCCAAGAGGCCTCGGGCTGTGGTTGTGACCATACAAGTGCAGAGAAGGAGATGATTACAGGAGATGTCATGAAGAAAAGATATGACAACATCTGATCATAGTTTGGCTCATGAGGTGAGTGTGAGAAAGGACTGAAGAATAAACACTTAGATTGAGAGCCTGAGTGAGTGGGAGGATAGGGACACCCTGGAGAGTAAGAGGAACACTGGGGAAGAGGAAAGGATTTGAGAGGAAAGATAATGAGTTTTATCTTGGAATATGTTGAGTTGAAGGTATCTGTGAGACATCTCATTCAAGCAGTCCAAAAGGCAATTAGTGATGCTGGTCGGGATATCAGGAGATAGTTTAGGGACCGATAGATCAGGGAATCATCTGCACAGAGATGGTCATTGAACTATGGGAGCTGATGAGGGAAAAGAGAAAAGAGCCTAGGACGGAAGCTTGGGGGACACCTACATGAGAGCCTGATTTGGATGAAGAGGCAGAAAACATTAGAGAAGGAGTGGTCAGACAAGCAGAAGGAGAAAGGGGGAAAGCAGTGTCATAAAAACTTATAAGGGAGAGAATCCCGAGAGAGAGGGTAATTGGTAGCAATAAAGACTGTAGAGAGGTCCAGGAAGATGAGGATTGAGAAGGAGCTATTAAATTTGGTAATTAAGAGATCACAGGCAATCTTGGAGAAATTAGTTTCATTTGAAAGATGAGTTGGAAAGCCAGAATGCAGATAGTTAGAAATTGAGCTAGAGGTGAAGGGACAAAAGGATTGGAGATCATGATGAGGATAAAGGACAGTTATTTTAATATAACATTTTCTTTTTCCCCAGGAACATGTAAATACAATTTTTAACATTCACTTTTTAAAATTTTTGAGTTCTGAATTTTTTCTCTCCCTCTCTTACCTCCCCCCATACAAGATTCCTTGCCTCCCCGAGATGGAAACAATTTGATATAGGCTATACATTTTCATTTACATATGCAAAACTACTATATTGGTCATGTTTGAAGGAAGAGAGATGATGCAAAGAAAAAAAAACAAAAAATACAGAAAATCAAAAAGAGTGTGTTTTAATCTTTATACAGATTGATTAACCTACATTCAATATGCTCAAATAAAGAAATTGCATAGTTCCTGAATCATGAACTATGAACTATGAACCCTTATGGATGCCTTTTTCAACACCTACAACTTCAGCCTGGAGAGCCCCCACTGAAGAAAGACCATGTATTTTCTCTCAGATATCCTGCATTTCTTCGTATGAGTCCATATTTTTTTCTCTAATTTTATTTTTTCTTAATTACATGTAATTTTTTTAACTTAAAAAAATTGATTTCCAAATTCTCTCCTTCCTTCTCCCCCCCACCCTCATTGAGAAGTCAAGCAACTTGATATAGATTATACATGTGAAGTCATGCAAAACATATTTCCATATGAGCCATGTTGCAAAAAGAAAAACACAGACAAAAAAATACCAAACAAAATAAAGTTGAAAAATATTATGTTTCAATCTGCATTCAAGCTCCATTACTTTTTCTGGAGATGGACAGCAATTTTTAACCTAAGTCCTTTGGAATTATCTTGGATCATTGATAATTAGTTAAGTCATTCACAGCTAATCATCCTACAATATTGTTGTAACTGTGTACACTGTTCTCCTGGTTCTGCTCATTTCACTTTACATCAGTTCATGTAAGTCTTCCCAGGATCTTTCCAAAACCATCCTGCTCAGCATTTTATAGCCCAGTAGTATTCCATCACAATCATATACCACATCTTATTCAGCTGTTCTCCAATTGATGGACATCGCCTTAATTTCCAATCCTTTGCCACCACAAAAAGAGCTGCTATTTACATTTTTGTACATATAGACCCTTTCCCTTTTTCTTTGAACTCTTTGGGATACAGACCTAGTTCAAAGGGTACATTCACAGTTTTCTAGCCCTCTGGGTATAGTTCTCCAGAATGGTTGAGTTCACAACAACTTTTTTCACATTTTTCTCAATAGTGTCCCAATTTTCTCACATCCCCTCCAACATTTGTTATTTTCATTTTCTTTTTGCCATATTATCCAATTTAATAAGTGTGAGGTGGTATCTCAGAGTTGTTTTCATTTCCATTTCTCTGATCAGTAGTGATTTAGAGCATTTTTTTTCACATGACTATAGATAGTTTTGATTTCTTTATCTGAAAACTGTCTGTTCATATTTTTTGATCATTTATCAATTAGACAATGACTCATATTCTTAAAATTTGACTCCATTCTCTATATATTTGAGTATTCAGACCTTTATCAGAAATACTTGCTGTAAAAATGTTTTCCTGCTTTCCTGCTTTCCTTCTAATCTTGAGAGTTCATATTCTTAAAGCCCCATTTTAGGTCTTTTTAGTTTTCACATTCTACATTGTAGGAACCTTTCCAACTTTGACATTCCACATTCTAAAACCCATTTTATTTCTTAGACATTTTGTGATCTCATCAATCAGATCAATCAGATGATTTTGGAGAGAGCAAAGGGATCATCTCTGGGGTTGTGGAAGAAAAGGCTGTTCAAAGTAGATTAGGGACAGGTTATGGATGGTTTTGAATGCTGCATTACAATATTAGGATTGCCCTAGGCACGCAGCCCACTAGGCCAGCTTTGGTGGCATAACGTTCAGTGGTGGTAAACCACACTGGTAAGAATGTGTCAGCTTCCTCCATTACAAAGATTTTCTCTGTTTCAAAGTTGCTCCCTAATTTGGGCCTAGATCTTGGGCCAGGTCCATCAAAAAGCTGCAGCCAATTAATTAAAACTAGATATCATTGTTTTAAGGTATGCTAATTGATACATAACTTTCAATAGCTTGTTCCGCTCCAAAAAGAAATTTTTTTAAACCACTTCAAATGATCCTTGCAAGGTTATTGTATTAATAAGATTTTCCATTTATCGCCGATGTTATTTTGAGTTAATTATATGGGTGCTCAAATGTATCTCTTTTAAATCTCAATTAATGTCCTTTACAATCAATTCATATTTAATTAACATAACTTGCTGATTAGATGTAAATGGAACACTTATTTGACACAAAGTGGTTGCTTCTCTCCCTTACATGCCACTGTAAAAGGTAATTGACATCGATAAGGTACTCAGGACAGTTTTATGGATCTGAGAACATTTCCTCCATCTTATGCATGGCCATTAATTTCTGAGATTCTATCTACATCAGGCACAAGGCCAACAGGGTCTAGAGGCATTGTCTCATGGCCGCTTCTCAAAGCAGCCTGGGCTCTAAAAGGTTAATGGGAACAATGAAGAGGCAAGGGATGTTAGGAAAGGTTGGGATCTGGGGTTTACTGATGGGCCAGCATTTTTACCTGCACCCTCAGACAACAGTTAGTTTTCCCAGTGTTGACAAGCATCAAAGGTTGGTGAGAGTCTGAACACTGAGAGACAACATAGGCCAATAGGAAGTGTGCCAAGTTGGAATCAAAATGATGTGAGTTCCAATCCCACCTTTGCCACCTGTAGGACCTTGAATAAGTGATTCCTCCCTGGACCTCAGTTTTTTCCCTATGTGACTTCTGAGGTCCTTTCTAATTCTTCAACTGTGATCCTATGATCCATTTCTGGGGACAGAAAGAAACTTCTGGGATGCCAGTAATCATAGTGGCAAATCTATATATGAATGGGTCAGTTGGGAATATGTAGGACATCTGTCATGAGCTTCCCTCTTCCTTACTATGCACCTCAAAAATCCTAGTCTCATCAATTTAGAGCTGAAAGGAATAATAGGGATCATGTATTCCAACTCCCTCTTTTACAGATGAGGAAAAAGAGGCTTGACTTATCTGAAGCCACACAGGCAGCAAGGAGAAGAGCAAGAATTTAAACTCAGGTCTTGTGACTGAGTCCACAGTGGATGTCTACAGTAAGTCTGGCATCAAAATGGTCAGCACCCAGGAGCAGGGGGCACCAGGCTGCCCTGGTAGAAACAGGATAGCTGAAAGCTTCTGTGTTGATCAGTCATGGGGTTAGGTTCACAAGTAGCCACTGCACACTTAGCTTGGATGAGAGAGGGGGACCTAGGCAGAAGAAGAAGAAGGAGGAGGAGGAGGAGAAAGAAAAGTAGAAGGAGGAGGAAGAGGAGGAGAAAGAGGAGGAGGGGGAGAAAAAAAAGTTGTCTGGGGGAATGAGAGGTTAAATGGTTACCCAAAGTCACACAGTTACTAGAAGATCAGAGACAGGTCTGGAGTAAACAAGCATTTATTAAAACCTACCAAATGCCAGGACCTGTGTTTGAATCAGGGTCTCCTGACTGAGAAATAGCAAACATGACAATAAATGTTTCTATAATGCTTTATAATTAAAAGCACTTTCCACAAGTCAACTCATTAGTTTTTGTTTTTTGTTTTGACTTGAGAGGCAAAGTGGTGAGAGTGTTGTACTTAAAGGGAGGGGGACCTGACTTCAGATTCTGCTTCTAACACTTAATAGCTATGTGTCCTTCAGTAAGTCACAACCTGCCTGAGTCTCCGGTTTCTCATCTGTAAGATAAGGATAAAAATTACCTACAGTGCCTGCCCTGACAGGGATATTATGAGGCTTGAATGAGCTAATGCATGGAAAGCATGTGTAGTATACATTTGTAAACTTTAAAAGGTTATAGCAGCAGGGGTTCTCAGTATCTTCAGCTTGCCCTGTGAGGTAGTGAGCAGAAAAGTTACTTACTTTGTGCATCTATGATTTGGCCAGCGTGTGTCCTCTGTCCATTGGCAAAGATTGCAGCCCTTCTATCACATAATAAATTGTCTTTGAGAGTCTTATGGCTGACAGATCCATCACACTATAGTTAGCCCCAAAATGAACTTCTCTGCAGTTGGTCTGGCTGGTCCTGGAATGAGGACCACATTCTACTCCTTGTTTCCTACTCAGAGATTTTCCACCTTCCATAGTTTGGGATGCATCACCTCTCAGTAGCGATAAGGCCCAAAGAGGATTTTAGTAGACTGCATGCATTGGTGTCCCCATTTTAGAGAGGAGGAGACAGATTTATAGGAGGTGAAATTACTTGCCCAAGGTCTTTCAGTTAGTAAAGAACAAACTCAGGTCTTCTACCCCAGGTTCAGGAATCCTTCCAATTCATTACAACTTTCTCTTGACAAGTATGAAAAGGAGAAAAGGGGGTCCCCGAGTCTACAAACATGAGAGACAAATTAGAGAAAGGAAATCCTACTCCCCAGAACAGAATCACCCCCAGGATGGGTGAAAGGCCACCATCTGAGACAGAGAGCTATAAGATACACATGCAAGACTACAGCCCCTTTGGAAGGCCTCTTATGGAATAGAAGAGCACAGATCCAGACCTGGATGGGACCCTGAGGTCATCTATTCCGACCCCTTCATTTTAAAGAGACCCAGGAGTTTAAAGGGACTACACAGGCACTCAGTGGCAAAGACAGAATTTAAATCCACTTCCCTGTCTCTAAATGTGTCACTCTTTTCAAGGTCCTACACTGTCTCCATGACTTGCAGGTATGTAACATCAATGGAAATATATTCTATTTTAAATTATGTTTTATGACAAATGGATATTCCCAAGAACATTATTGCCATAATCCAGAGATTTCAGATTAAAGAAAATAATACTCCAGACAGCCAGAAAGAAGGAATTAAAGTATTGTGGAGCCATAGCCAAAAACACACAATCAAAAAGGACACTAATATTAAGTGGGATTGGAAAGGTGTCCCGTAGAAGATGGGATTTTAGCTGGAACTGGAAGGAAGTTTGGATTCTCAGCTCTAACCATATGGGAATGGAAATTTTGAAATGCAATATTCAAGAAGACAGAGGATATAGGTTTGCAACCAAGAGTAATTTAGCCAGCAAAACTGACTAGTCTTGTGAACTCATTGGTACAGGTTAGGAGGAGGATCTAGATATTGGGGAAATCAGGACAGTAGTTATGTGGGTGGTCACACTTGAGCTGAGCCTTGAAGAAAGCTAAGGATTCTTAGAGGTAAAAGGGAGGAAGGACATTGCAAGCATGTAGAGAGTGTGTGTGTGTGTGTGTTGGGGGGGGGGGAGGGAAGATATTTTGTACAACAGCATAGAAATGGGAAATCTTGTGTGTCATATATAAATACCATGTGGTTTGGTATAGTTGGATTTGAAAGTCTGTGAAAGAGAGTAATGTCAGAAAAAGTAGGCTGGAGTTAGCTCAAGAGTGACATCCTATAGGAGTCCTTTCCCAATTCTCCCCCTCACCTCCTATCCCCAGTGTCTAGATCAGGGGTGGGGAAACTGCAGCCTCAAGGACACATGCGTTCTTCTAGGTCCTTGGGAGCAGCCTTTTGACTGAGTCCAAGTTTTATAAAACAAATCCTTTTATTAAGGGGATTATTTGTTCTGCAAAATTTGGATTCAGCCAAAGAGTTGCACTTGAGGACATAGACGATCACATGTGGCCTTGAGGCCACAGGTTCCCCATCCCTGATCTAAAACCACTTCTAGATAGTAGATCAAAAAAGAAGGGGAAAGTCTCATATATACCAAAAAAATTGCATAACAGCTTTTTTTCTTATAGCAAAGACTTGGAAATAAAGGGAGTGCCCATCGTGTGAAATAATGACTGAATAAATTGTGGAATCAGAATGTAATAGAATACTATTATGTCATAAGAAATAATGAAGAAGGCAGAGAAAGCTAAGAAATCATATAGAGCAAAGTGAGAAGAACCAGAAACATAATTTACACAATAACAACACTATAATAAAGGAAAAAAAATAGCTCAGTAAGACTTAAGAACCCTAATTAATATCATGATCAATCATGAATCAAGGCATGTATTGATGAAGTGGGCTACCCATCTCCTGACAGATAGGTGATGGACCCAAGGTACAGAAATAGACAAGCATTTTTGGACATGGCAACTGTATTGCTCAGATAGGATTTGCTTAGCTGTGTATGTTACAAAGATTGTGATTTTTTTCCTTTTTATTTAATGTTGGTTGTCAAAGAAGATTTATTGATGGTGTTGCAAAAAAAAAGAAGTAAAAGGGGCAGTTATTTCAATAACATCTAAAAATGCAAAGAAAAATCCAATCATCCTGGAGAATAATTTGAACTATATAGAGAACTATCTATCTATCATCTATCTATCTATCTATCTATTCTGTCTGTCTGTCTAGTTCTATATGACCCCAAAGTTCTATAAAACTGTGAATACCTTTTGATGCAGCAATACCACTACTAGGTCAGTATCCCAAGGGAATCAGAGAAAAGGGAAAAGGACCTATTCATACAAAAATATTTATAGCAGGTCTTTCTGTGGTGGCAAAAAATGAGAAATTGAGGGAATGCTCATAAATTGGGGAATAGTTGGAAAAGCTGTGATTGTCATAGAGTACTATTGTTCTATAAGAAAAAAAATCTTGGAAAGACTTATATGAACTGATGTAAAGGGAAGTGAGTAGAACTAGAACATTGTACACAGTAACAGCAATGGTGTAGCAATGAACAACTGTGAAAGACTTAGCTACTCTGATCAATACAATGATTTAAGATAATTCCAAGGACCCCATGATGAAAAATGCTCCCCACTTGCACAGAGAGAACTGATGAACTCTGAGTACAGATTGAAGTGCAGATTGTACAATAGCACAAAAATGGGACATCTTGTATATCTTATACATAAATATTACGTGGTTTAGTTTGGTTGACTGGATTTGAGAGTCTATGAAAGGAAGTAATATCAGAAAAAGTCAGATGTTTTTCACTTTTTACTTCTTTATTTTTATTAGATTTTTTGTAGGGGGTAACATGGCTAATATGGACATTTTTTGCATGATTTTACATGTATAATTGATATCATATTGCTTGTCTGCTCAATGGGTGGAGGAGGGGAGAGAATTTAAAACTCAATTTTTTTAAATGAATATTTTTTTTAAATGCACAGAAGGTGATGCGTTCCTTGTTGTTAGGGATGATATTAGAGTGGTGAGGGGGATGGATAGAGGGGGAAATGTAGGCAATGCCAAAACAAAGAATACCAATAAAAATCTGTTTTTTACAAATTCACAGAAAGGAACAGAAGGAAGCTCAGAGGGAAACACGGACAAGCAGGACAGCTTTGAAAATAACATGTTGGGTTTATTATATACTTGTTAAAATAACAAGTTGTACATAGTTGTACATAATAGATATTCCCAATGTTCTATTTTGCATATGAAATCTCTTTCTCTCTCTCTCTCTCTCTCTCTCTCTCTTTCTCTCTCTCTTTGAATTTATAACTTCAAGGAAAAAAAGAAAATCAATTAGTTAAAAATTACAAAGAGTCCTTTGGGGGTAATGAGGGCCTGGTTGAGATTATTATATAACATGAATTTGTCATGGACTCCAATATGGAGGTTGAATGGCTCTCCCAGTATTGTTCATTGGTCCATGGGTAGGAGCAGATTGTAAGGGTAATGTGCGGCTAGAGTTTGCTAAACTATGAGCAGGTGAGAATTTTAAGTATTGAGGATACTGAAAATTTGCCCTGGTTAACTATAGGTCAAGTTTGGAAAGAGAGGAAAGTGAAATCAGAGCATTATTGAAGGCCTGGGGTCACAGAGGTGGGCTCCACATGTGGCCCTCTAGGTCCTCAAGTGCGGCCTTTTGACTGAATTCAAACTTCACAAAACAAATCCTCTTAATAAAAGGATTTGTTCTGTAAAATTTAGACTCAATCAAAAGGCCACACTCAAGGACCTAGAAGACCATATATGTCCTCTACACTGCAGGTTCCTCACCCCTGGCTGGAAGAACCCTGAGGAGTTAAAGGAATGGAGGTCAGATCAGGACAATAAAAAGGTTGAAGAAAAGATTGAGGAATAGGGAGAGGTCAGATGATAGGAACTTAGAAAGAAATGATAGAGGAATTTTAATATTCTAGATCATGCAAGTGGAACCATTATGGGTAATTGTAAATGAGATCACCCTGTGTGAGTGGCAAAGGAGGCCGAGTGAGGATATAAGTCATGGGAGCTGAGGAGGTCAATTAATTAGGAAGCGAGAGTGTTTGAGAGAACATCAATGAGCGTGCCGAGGTTTTCTAGCATAGTGGGAGGGGTAGGCATGGAGGGGAAGAATGTGGGAGCTTGGGAGGAGTAATTCTTAAGAAAGTGAACAACCTCTTATTAACACATTTATTTCCCCAGTGTTCAGTGTTCTCCCTCTCAAATTTACTCAGTGTACATGGTTTATCCCTCCAGGGGCTGTCTTATCTTTGTCTTTGTATCCCCAGCAAAAGCATAGTGGCTTGCACATAGTAGGTACTTTGTAAATGCTTGTGGAATCAGCTCGGGTTAAAGCCCTCATCCCCTTCGTCCTACAGCCATTCACGACCTGTCAATCATCCAGCCTGGTTCACTCCCACTGCCCGCTTTCACTACACCCATTATGAGGTTGCTGAATGGGAGGGGCTGTGGTGGTGGTGGTGGCAGGTGAGTCAGACAACCACAGCAGACAACCTACAACATCATTAAAGGCTAATGCAATTCATATTAGGCATCTAGGTAGTACAGTCTAGAGAGAGCACTGAATTTGGCGTTTTCATCTGTAAAATGGCGGGGGGAGGGAGGGAGGAATGGACTCGACCTCTAAGGTCCTTCCAGCTTTAGGTTGATGACCTAATCATCACGTTACCTAATCTCCAAGGAGTCCCTTATGAATATACAGCAATCCTTTTATTTTTCTGATTGTCTCTCTGACTTGTCCCCCCCACTGATGTTTCTAAACATACAGGGGAACTAACCTCCTACTTTACTGAAAGAAAAATCAAGGGCATCAATTATGAACCTTCACTTCTATTCTACACCTCCAGACTTGTTTGCATCTTCACACATCTTAGGATTTATTCATTCTTGAGGGAAGAAATACAAAGTCTCTTTATCAAAGCCAGCCTCGTTGCTTGTGTCCTTGATCCTGCCACAAAAACCTCAATTAATATGACATAGGCAAAGGGAGTTGCCCATGTACGTTATGTGTGTCTACATGAGTCAGACTAGATTTTACAGTCTCCTCCACCTACCTTTCTCAAAGGGAGAAAGGGATGGGGGTCAGCCAGCAAGCTCCATTCACAGACCATCCCAGAATATACTGTAGCCAACTCTAGCAGAAAAGGTGCAACAGACAGTCACTTCCCCCCGCCCCTGACTCCTTCCCTCTTTCCCATCACCCTTCATGAAAGCCTCTGATCTTCCATCTACTCTGTCTTGTATGCCTCTGGTCATTTATACACTGTCTTCTCCATTAGAATGTGAGATTCTTGAAGGCAAAAGTCATGTTTCTTTTTGGTTTTGATTTTTGTTTGTTTGTCACCTTTCTTGGTATCCTCAGTGTTTAGCATAGGACCTGGCACCTAGTAGTAAGTGCTAGAATATTTGTCCATCAACTGATTGACTTGGACCTCCCTCCCCATACAATCTTTTATCATTAACATTATTAATTTCTCCCTCCCTCCCCAAGAAAAATATCAGGGAGACATAAAGGCAATACATGCCTATGGCTAGAAATCAGATCCATCACCAAGTTACTCTACATTTCACCAAACTTAAACATTTCTTTCTCCTCAAAGACTCTATTGGACATGGCAGGTGCTTTTAAAATGGTCTTAGTTAAAATAAAAGTTTGATAATTTTTTTAGAAAAATAATTTTGAAATGTTCTTTCAAAAAAAATCCGTCAAGGTGATAACTAACTAATAAATGAATCAATCACCAGACATTTAAGCCATCCAGGTAGAGGTCAAGTCCCTCAGCTGCAAATGAGACAGAATGTCCAGTAAAGGGTAGGGGGTGGAGGGGGTGTTTGGTAGAAGGAGGAAGCCAGAAAATGCCATGGCCAAGGGAACAAACAGAATTAGAAGCCAAGATCTCAGCCAGCTCAAGACAAAATGAACAGAACAGCCAAAATGCAGATGGAAGCAGGCAACAGGAGATCTGGGAGAAAAGCCAGCGGTCAAGAAACCAGCCGGTCAGGAGTACACGGAGCTTCATCAATCACAGAGAAGACAGATTGTCACGTGACGTGCGTTCTCTCCCCAATCCTCGCTTTGGATGTCAATCCTAGCCCTTGGATACTGCTCCCCACTCCTTTCATCTTAAAGGAGCTTCCCTGCTCTTAGCTAAGAGCTGGTCCAAGGTGTCAAGGAGGGGCCATTGATCTAGGAAGTGGAAAGAACGACCACTCAAGACATCTAGTCAAAATTCCTCCATTCTTCTTTTAGAAGTTGTTGTGGCTTTATTGATTTCGGTGTTATACCCCTGGCTGCACTCTCACACCAAACCTACCTTAGCGACTGGTGCCAACTCACAGAGGAACAAAGAACCTTCACATCAGTCCCTTTCTCCCATTGATGAGTTCCTCCCAAGGCCTCTATTTTGGAGAAGGGCTCAAGCCTGTCAACCTCTATTCCTCTCTGGGCTGGGCTTCTGATTTTCTGGACGTCAACACCCGGGGTACCATTATTTCTTCCTCTCCCACCTTTGCAACTCCCTTTTGTGCATTGTCTTCCCAAATTGGAATGTAAGCTCATTGAGGGCAGGGATTAACTTTCTTTCTACTTGTATTTGTATTCCCAGTGCTCATCACAGTGCCAGGCACATGTGAATGCCTAATGAATCCTCTTATCCACCTGCCACCACCTTAACAGGTGAGAAAATTGAGGCTCCAAGAAGTTAAATGGAGCCCAAGATCACACTGGAAATGCAGAGTTCAAGATTCCAGTGCTGGGTCTTCTGACCAAAAATCTAGTAAGTCTTCCCTCTATTGTTTCCCTTCTCATGAGTATGTGAACTTTAATAGACACCCCCTGGAAACAGTAAAGAATGAATCTCAAATGGTGAGTTGCAGGCACCAGGGAGTGGAGCCAGGGAAATAAAGGAAAAAAACCATTGGGGGAGGGAGATCCCCTTGAATAGTCAGTCCTCTAGGTCCTCAAGTGCAGCCCTTTGACTGAATTGAGGTTGCATGTTGTCCTTTAGGTCCTCAAGTGTGCCTCAGCAGTCAAAGGGTCCCACTTGAGGACCTAGTGGGCTACATGTGGCCTCAAGGCCTTAAAAGATACCACAATGAGCCTAGCTCTTTAGCACTGTGATTCCCTGGCTGACCTGTCTCCAGAGTTTCAGATCTTTCCTGCTCATCAGCACAATAGTCAAGCTCAGCAAGGGAAAGGCTTCTTTTCCTATCAGGACACCTTCCTCCACTCCCACTATCGTCCTCCCCCTCCTCCCATCCCCAGAAGCAGCCTTGCACAAAGCCCTCTTTTAATCCTTTTGAACAGAAAATAGGAGACCCTTCCTTTTCCTATCTGGGCTTGCTCGGGCCCAATTATCAGTCTCTCCTTGTAATTAATACAAGAATAGCTCTCTGTGTTAAAATTCCTTGCCTGGATTAGCCACTGGCTAGAGTGCTCAGCTCGTGTATACACAGAATCTCTCCAAAGACTTGTCTCCTAATATTTATTCTGGTGACTGTAACATGCAGATAAGAGGGGCACATGACGCTGGAAATACAGAATACATTTACATTCACTAAACCACAGAGAGCTGCATTCAAATAGCATGGCAGGATTGGCTTCCAGAGAATCACAAAAGCAAGAAAATCCATCAGAGAATGATGGATAACACTCACAGGAATTTCTCTCACTAGGCCTCAAGAAGTGGGAGGATGGGTAGAGATGCAAGGCAGAAAAAGCTGCCCAGTGTCATAGAAAGTAAATTGGATTTGGAATTGGGAGACCCGAGTTCAAATCCTGATTCTGCTGCTGACTCCTTGTATGACCTTGGGCAAGTCCCTTAACTTCCTTGGGCCTCGGTTTCCTCATAAATAAAATTAAGGGATTGGACAAGATGACACATTAGGTCATTTTGAGCTATGATGATGGAGTCCAGAGCTGTCCCATGGTGTCCTTGGTTCTTGTAGCACAGGGTATGGAGCCACACTTATGCAGAGGTTACCTATGGGGTGGGATCCAAAGGTAAAGAAGAAGAATTCTTCCCCTTAACCCCCTCCCCTAACCCCCCCCCGACTTGTAATGGTGCCTGAAATTCCACCATGGGAGATTCATGTCTTATGGTTTAAGTATTATATTATGTAAAGTACATGGAGTTGCTTAGATTGTGAATAGGCTATTTCTGAAAGGATATTAACAAAAACCATTGGGGATATGAAGGTATGGATCTCTTGCAAATTTGAACTAGTGTGAGAAAGAATACTATAGGATCCTAAATTAGATCCCTAGTTAAAAGGGACCTTAGAGTACACCTAGTTATAAGGGAGGAAACTGAGACCTACAAGGATCAAATGACTTGGCCCAGATCACACAGGTAGGCAAGCATTAGGGGGGAATTTGAATCCAGGTCCTCAGACTCCAAATGCAGATATCTTTCCAAGGTGCCATGGCACCCACTCAATGCCACATCAATGAAATCATGAATTCATTAAAATATAAGCTTAAAATTAAATACATTGCCTTGTGAAAGAACAGAAAATAAATCATAAAGTACTGAGTCAGAAGAGAGGGAGCTTGAATTCTACACTTAATAGCACTGTAGCCATGGGCAAGTCATCGAATTAAATTCTACTTAGTTAAACAAATATTTATTAAACACCTACTATCATATTACCACTACCCCTCCCACCTTTAATAAACACCAGTGGCTTCCCATCATATCCGGGAAAAAGCACAAAATGCTCTGTTTGACTTTCAAGGCCCTGATAACCCATCCTCCTCCTCCCTTTCCATTCTTTTTACACCTTTCTCCCTGGTAGGAACTCTTCAATACAGTCACACTAGCTCCTTGGTTGTTCCACCAACAAGACCCTCCATCTCTTGGCTCTGGGCATCTTCTCTGGCTCTTCCTCATGTCTATAACCATCTCCCTCTTCTGCTCCTCCTGCTGACCTCTTTGATCTCTTTAAAATCCCAATTAAAATCCCAACTGGGAGCATCTCCCAACTCCTCTTCATTCTAATGCTTCCCCTCTAATTATTTCCTGTTGATCCTCTATCTAAAGTTGAACCCATCTAAGTATGTCATCTTCCCCAGTTAGGATGTGAGTTTTTTTGAAAGTAAGGACTGTATCACTTTTCTATTTGAATTCTCAGTTCTTAGTTCAATCCTTGGCACTTAAGAGTTCATAAATACATTTTTTGTTCATTCAATGAATCTAGGTCAGGGGTGGGGAACCTTTGGCTTCAAGGCCACATGTGGCCTTGTGGTCTTCGGTGCGGCATTTGGACTTAAAGTTTTACAGAACAAATCCTTTTATTAAGGTGATTTGTTCTGTGAAGTTTGGATTCAGTCAGAGGGTCAAACTTGAGGTCATAGAGGGCCACATGTGACCTCGAGGCCGCAGGTTCCCCACCCCTGATCTAGGTCCTCCAAGGTCAACCGAGGACTAAATCAGCTAAGTGTGGAGTGACTTGATTGGTCATAATGTGACTAATGTTGAAGTTTGAACAGCTCTTACAGATCACCTATTAAATACATACAGAAGAGTTGTGACATGTGATGAGTAGGAATGACCTATCTCAACAAAATTATAACTGCTTACAGAATCAAGGTCAGGAGAACTTTAGCTTTGATAAGCAAAACTAAACACGGAATAATGGTTATTACATTAGAAAAAGAGGGAACTGGTTGATCAGATTCTTTCCAGCCCTGCTATCAAAGATGTGAGGTCAAGACCCAAGGGAAGAGAGAACAGGCACATTAGGAGAACTGAAAGGCAGGAGGGCCAGGGCTGCAGGAGTGGTAAGAGGACCAGAGAAAGGGTCTCCAGAAACTTATTGTACCTAGAATGACAGACTGAAGGAGCTGAAAAGGATCTCAGAAGATAGAATTTTAGGAATGGATGGGGACTTAAAAAGCAGCTACTTCAATGGAAGAGATAAATTCAAGGCTGGAAAGGGGAACTGAGCTCCCAGGGACATTCAGCAGCTGAGTCAAGACAAAAACCCGTCTTATGGCCTTGTTATTCTTTCCAATTACCCAGATGATCATGTCTCATTGAAAGCAGTCATAACCAATATAGAATATTTAGGAGGTGCTGACAGCTAGCAATATAGATTAGTGCAAAGAATGCCAGATTTGTAGATAAAAAATTCCTAGGTTTGAATCAGAACTCTTATACTTACTAGCTGTGTGACCCTGAGCAAGCACTTAACCCAGGAGTGGGGAACCTGCAGCCTTGAGGCCACATGTGGCTAGGTCCTCAAGTGCAGTCTTGGATTTGTTCTGTGAAGTTTGACTTCAGTCAAAGGACCACACTTGAGGACCTAGAGGGCCACATGTGGCCTCAAGGCCACAGGTTCCCCACCTCTGAACCTCTCAGTTTTTTGTTGTTGTTTTATAGTCATGTCCGACTCTTTGCAACTCCATTTGGAGTTTTCTTTGCAAATATACTGGAGTGGTTTGCCATTTCCTTCTCTAGCTCATTTTACAGATGAAGCAAACAAGGTTAAGTGACTTGTTCAGGGTCATGCAGTCAGCCTCTCAGCTCATCTATAAAATCTGAAGGATGAACTCAATTGCCTTGAAGGTAACTTTTTGTTCTGCATCTGTGATTCTATCATCCATCATGGGACACATATCCTCCCCTGCCCTGCCCTATTCCTAGCCTCCATCTTTTCCCAGGACATGCCCATTCCCCCAACCCCAATAGCAGTATCCTCAAAAATCAGACCTTTTAACCCCAGCATTCACAAAACACAGTAATGACCTTCCCTTCTGCAGAGTAGAGACCTTGTGTAGTCCCAGAGTAGATTTCTTCCCTTGGGCTCCATCTCAGAAAAGCCTCCTACAAATCTTCTCGTTGTCCCAAGGGCAAAACAAGGTAGTTATGACTGTTTTTAGGATCTAGGGAACTATTTTTAGTTAGTTCTTGTATCAAAAAATGATCAAATTTAAGGCACTTATAACTGATAAAAGCTCATGGTATTTATCCTGGGGGTGAGGAAGAGGAACTAAGCTTCAAACCAAGAACTATTTCCTAAAGAACCAATCACTAATGATAGAATTCCAGTTATCAAGCACAGCTGACTAGGGAAGGTATTTCAGGGTCAGAAAGGGGAGTGGAAGAGGGGAATATATTCCTTGTGCTTCATAAACAAGCCCCTAATTCCACTTAAGGGTAATGCCAGCCTACATCAGGTACGTGAGAAAAGTACCAGTCTCCGATGCTGATTAGTAGTACTTTGTTGTTATTACTGGTACTATCATCGCTAATACTTGTAAATCACTACTTCTATCACTAGGACTATACTTACTAAAGTTTCTTCTTTCTTTCAGTGTTGTGTCCGTTTTATCATCAAAAAAGTCAAAGAATTATCCAAAGGGAGGTCTTCAAAGAAAATGGGGAAGATTTATATGAACTGATGCAGAGTGAAGTGAGAAGAACCAGGAAAATAATTTATGCAACAATAATTCTTTAAAGACAACCTTGAAAGACTAAAGAATTGTGATCAATAAAAGGATGAAAGGGCTACTATGAGTCCAGAGGATCTATGATGACGCATGTTGCCCACCAAGAGAGAAAGAAAAAGAGGGAGATGACGGTAGGGGGTGGGGGGTGATGGATTCAGAATGTATAATGAGACCTATAAATATTAGTAATAGCCAAAGTGGGAAATTGTTTTGCTAGGCTATCAATATTTTCTACAAACTTTTTTTCTTTTAATTTGGAGTGAGGTTGGGAGGGAGAAAAAAAGATAAATGCTTACTAATTGTAAATTAGAAAAACATAAAATATTATATAAAACTAGAGAAATATTTTTAAATGTTTTGTAGAGTAAAGTAGACACCTATTCAGTGAGAAATGTCTAAACAACACATGGAGAGGTAATGGGACGACACATTACTGTTCCTTTAACAAGGAATCAGGAAGACCTGCGTTCAGATCAAGCCTCAGACATGAACTTTGTGACTTTGGGCAAGTCACTTAACCTCTGGCAAACCACTCCAGTATCTTTGCCAAGAAAGCCGCATGGACAGGGTGATTCATGGAATCACACAGAGTTGAACAACAACAAAAGAAAGGATGAATGTGAAGAATTCAGGAAAGCAATAGAAGACTTTTATGAATGATACAAAGTGAAGTAAAAAGGAGGGAAGCAAAAGTACAACAATGTAAGTGGAAAGACCAATAATACCAAGAAGACATTTAACATTGTGTAATTATAATGGCCAAGCCTGGCTTCAAAGAAGAGATGAGAAGATATGCCTCTTTCCCTCCTTTGTAGAGGTGATTCACCACAGGTGAATAAATATCACGTGTTTAGTCAGTTGCAGTTGACATGTTGGTCAGTTTTGCTGCATTTTTTTCTTTCCTTTCTGTTTTAGACTTTGTGACAAGGAATAGGTTGATGAGTAGAGGAAGATGGAGGGATGTGTTTTTTTTCTAGATATGGTACAAGTATTCCTTTTTTTTTCCGGAGATGGGAAATTGGGTTAAGTGACTTGTCCAGGGTCACACAGCTAGTAAATATCTAAGTTCGAATTTGCACTCAGGTCCTCCTGATTGCAGGTCCAGTGCTCTAGGACCTAGAGTCTAGTTGCTTTATCCACTGTACCACCTAACTGCACCACAAATATTCCTTTTATTTTTTGTAGTTCAATTATATTTTTAAATTAAAAAAAAAACTTAATTTCTCTTTCTTCTACTTTCTCCCTTTCTCCTCATTGGAAAAAGAAAACAAAATAAATCTTTGTAACAAAAAGATGCATTATAAATCAAATAAATTCCCACATGGACCATGGCTCTCCATCCTCTCTACCAATATCTTTTTCTGCATCCTGTGTTCATCACTTTTCTGCCAGGAGGTAGGTATAATGCTTCATCGTTGGTCCTTTGGAATTCCAGGTGGTCATTGCAATGATCAGAATTGTGAAGTTCAATGCTATTTGTTTTTACAATGTTATGGTTATTATATAAAGTGTTGTGCTGGCTCTATTCACTGCAACCTGAATCAGTTCATGCAATTGTTTCCAAGTTTCCCTGAAACCTTCCCCTTTGTCATTTTATATAGCACATTAGTATTCAGTCACATTCATACACCATCACTTCTTCAGCCACTTCCCAACTGATGGGAAGCTTAGACAGACCCATAAAAGTGCTGCTATACAGATAGAAGCAGCTGCTATTTGTTTAAGTGGGTCCTTTCACTCTTTCTCAGAACAAACACTTCTGTGAATGGCTACCCCTAGGTTGGCCATCTGAGTCAGTTTTGTGCAACAAATAGGTTAAGGGGACCTGAGTTTTGAGTCAGAGGACTTGGGTTCAAATCCTAACCAATCCATTTACTATCTCTTTCACTTTGGACAAATTATTTAACCTCTCTTGCCTTTAGTCCTCTCTATGGAGTGATTGGCCCCTATGATACCTTTCAGCTCTTAATCTATGATCCTAGCTTTTCTATGTGTGATGGTCCTTGGAGAACCCAAGAAAATAATATTTAATCTGTCTTTAGTCTCCCCAACACAAAGGGCCACCACAGCCCATGGAGATGGGGCCCCTATGACTCCTCCAGTAGAAGCAGTCAGAGATGACGTGGCATAGTGGAAAGGGCATTGATGTAGGAGTCATAAGTATTAGTCTCAGTTGGGTGACCTCATCCAAGTCATTCTCCTTTTCTGTTCCTCAGCATACTGTTCTGCATAATCCAAGGATTGGACTCACAGACCTCTAAGTTCTCCTGCAGGGTTGACATTCTATCATTCCAAGGCTTCCTGGAATTTCTCCAGTGCCCCACCCCCTCTTCCCTCTAGGCCCACAGCTATGTGCCCAGAGACACCCTCCCGCCCATTGGCAAGGAAGCCTGTAATTAGCCCGCCACAGCTCATGCTACCCGAACAAAAGCCCTCATTACGGAGGTACTGGATATTAGAGGAAAACATCTCTCCTCCCTAATAGCTGGGGGGAAGAAAACAGTCTGTAGTCACAATACAAGTCTGGCACAGAGGATGGGGAGTTGGGAAGGGCCAGGATTCTGAGAAGGGGGAGCTCTCCCAAGCTGGAGTGTACAGGACGAGGGATGGAACTCCAGAGAGAAGTCCTACTTGGCAGAAGTCCTACCTAACAGGTCCAGGGCATCTCCACACAAGGGTACTCTCAAGTCCCTTTGAAGGGTACTTTTCTTCTACCATCATCCAGAGAATCAAGAGTTCTCTTTAAAAGGCCCCAAGATAGCACTCTGCTGTGTTGGGAAGAGCACCAAACTGAGAGACAGGAAATATGCCACTAATTAACTTCCTTTGTAGTGTTGGCAAGTAGGGCAAAGAACGGAGTTAGGAAAGTGGGTTCAAATCCTGGTTCTGTGCCCGGGACCTGAGCCAAGGCACTCCACCTGTTAGGGACTCAGTTTCCTCACATGCAAAATGAGGACAAGGTAGGACTCAATGTCTTTTAAGGTTCCTTGACACTCTAGACTTACAATCTTATTATGTTCTCTGTACCTCAGTTTCCTCACCTGTAAAAATGAATGAGTTGGACGGGTGACCTCAGATGTGCTTTCCAACTCTACATCTCTGATCCTACCATGCTCACAGTGTCTCGGTTTCCTCATATGCGAAATGAAGACATAAAACTAGATCACTTCCAAGGTCCCTTCTAGTTCTAGATATGATGATTCTAAAATTTCTTCCATGCCTTAATTTTCTGATATTTAAAAAGTTCAATAAATCTGTTTTTCTTTCCCTCACAAAGTTGTTGTAACAATCAAATAGCATCATCTGTTTTAAAGGGCTATGAAAAATATAAACTGAAAAGCATCCACAGAAGGGAGGAGGAGGAAGAGGAGAAGAGAATGTACAATGACATCCTTTTATTTCCCTCCCCTGTCCTTCCTCCTCCACAGGTGCTGATCACATGCTCAGCCTGTGATATTTGCTGTCTCTTCATGGCTTTAGGTTTTCATGATTAGTCCTTTGGAGACTTTATTTACCTTTCAAACCCTTAGACCAACAACATGACTTACTGCTATCAGAAGGATAGTGATGCCTGAACTAAGGCTTCATGAGCAGCTCACTTGCCATAGGGTCCCTGTACTGTCAGATTTTAGAGATCACCAAACCAGTGTCTTCTCCAAGGTTACACAGCAGGTTAGTATCAAGGCAGGAGTCCAGATCCAGTGTAAATATTCTCATTCTATTTTTCTTTTGGTGGGAGGAGAGAAGCAGGTCTATGATTTTGTTGGAGGAAGGAACTCTTAATGGACAATGCAATGGGGCAGCTACTCCCCACTGTGTGCCTTACAGAGCTCTCTGGACCATTAAAAGGTTAAGTGAATTGTCCAAGGTCATCAAAGAGTGTATGTGATTTTACCTCTTTCTGATTTTACCTCTCCATCAACTGTGCCAAGTCACCTCTCCTCTACAATGCTTTTGAAAAACATGTTTTACATCAACTAAATAAGCACTTACTAAGCTACTGAATGTGTAATAAGTGAACCTGAATTTGGTTAGCAAACTATTACCTTTGGTTCAGCGTTGAAAAGAAATGAGATATTCATGGCTCATTCAATTGTTAGCAAAAGGAAGTTTACTTAACTGGAACATGGAAAGGATATTTAACAAGGTATGGTAGCATTTAGCTTGTCTTGACAAAACCTCTCTGATTCTGCATGGAAACAAGTCTGGTCAGCAGAGCAAGGTATGGTGACTCACAGAGGGCCTTAGGGCATGTCTGGGACGGCTTTTTTATGCCTTTAGGTCATCCAAAAGCCACATCTACATGGCCAATGGCAAAAATGAAGCTGGGTCAAGGGAGGCACAGCTCAAGCCTTATACCACAGGTCATTCAAGACTTGGATCAGCTTTGTCTCTTTTCACTTAAAAAAAAAATCTAGCCTAATCTCCCTCTCCCTCTCCTCCTCCCTCCCCCATCTCTCTCTCTCTGTCTGTCTGTCTCTCTCTCTCTGTCTCTGTCTCTCTGTCTCTGTCTCTGTCTGTCTGTCTGTCTGTCTCTCTCTCTGTCTCTGTCTCTCTGTCTCTGTCTCTGTCTGTCTGTCTGTCTGTCTGTCTCTCTCTCTCTCTCTCTCTGTCTCTCTCTCTCTCTGTCTCTGTCTCTCCTGTGTCTGTCTCTCTGTGTCTGTCTCTCTGTCTCTCTCTCTGTCTCTCTCTCT
>NW_027187400.1:2327852-2352054 GCF_028583685.1 Petaurus breviceps papuanus
TCTCTCTCTCTCTCTCTCTCTCTCTCTCTCCTCTGTCTCTCTCTTTCTCTCTCTCTCTCTCTCTCTCTCTCTGTCTCTGTCTCTCTGTCTCCCCGCCCATGTTGGGTGGTAGGGCACAACCAAGGTAGACAATGGTCCTATCACTGAATGCAATGCTAGGAATACAAAGGCAAAAATCAAGAACCATTCCTGCCTTCAAGAAATTTGCATTCTACTTGGGGATACATTCATAGAAATGGAGTTGGGGGAATATAAAACAATTTGAGATAAAAGAAGGCATCACCAACTAGGTAATGAGAAATGGCTTCCTGTTGAAGGTGGCATAAAAACTGAACAGAATTCTGGGAAAAGTGTCGGTATAGGATCAATACTAATAGTTGGTATAAATATGGTTCTTTTAAGTTTGCAAAGCACTCTGAGTCCCCTCTCTCCATTGATTCTTTTAACAACCCTGTGAGGTAGGTACCACTGGTATTATAAATCTTCCCCCTTTATTTACTGAAAAAACACAGACTCAGAGAGTTAGGTCCATGGGTTCACAAGAACACAGATTCAGAGGTAGCCTTGGAAGCTGTCAATTCTGTAAGGAATGATTAAACTTTTGTTTCCACAGAAATCATGTGATACATGATTTGCAAAACCTAAGAAGTCATGTGTATCAGAAAGTCTCCCACTTATTGGTTACTTACAGCTAGTATAGGGAATAAACTGGTTGTAGAAAATGTAGTTGGGGATGTTGCTGCTCTATATCACTTATCAGGATGTGGATGCCTACTTATCAGCACACTTGAGAATAGACATGTCCTTATTTGTTCTCTGAGTAACCCCAAAGAATGCCTCTTTCTTGGGGTGGCCAGGTAGCACAGTCAGTAAGACCACCGGCCCCAGTGTCAAGATGACCTGGGGATCGAATCCGGGCTCAGACACTTAGCACCCACCCAGAAACACCTGGCCGTGTAACCTTGAGCAAGTTACTTAACCCCAATTGCTTTAAAAAATGCCTCTTTCTTTGTCAACAACTACAAGACCAGATGAAGCTCCATTAAGGATAATGCATATTAACCCAAAATAATATCTTGAGTAATGGGAATTTTCTTATCTATGTTAGATTATGTTAACGGTAAAGGTTATTTACAACCTATTCAATTAAGAAAATTCCTTTCTCATGCTATGGTTAAACACATATGGAGGTCATAATATCTGAGTAACCAGACATCCTGAGTTGGGATTGTTTTAAAAGTATTTAAGGCTTACCAAATAAAGTATGAAGAAAATAAGGAGAAGGGGCTCCAAAATGTGGGGAATGGGAGATGTAGTTGGGGAAGAGACTGATATGGGTTAGGCATTCCAGATAGGCTGTAAACCCTGCAGTGCCCAATCAATGGGGAACAGGGGAGGGAAATTCAAACTGGAGATAGGGATAAAAAGCTGCTGCTCCTCCTCCTCCTCCTCCTCCTCCTCCTTCTCTTTTTTTCTTTTTGGAGGGCAATTGGGGTTAAGTGACTTGCCCAAAGTCACACGGCTAGTAAGTATGTCAAACATCTGAGGCCAGATTTGAACTTGGGTCCTCCTGACTACAGGGCCAGTGCTCTATTCACTACACCACCTAGCCTCCCCCCTCTTTCTTTTCTTTAAAGATTATGGTCTTCCCTTGTTTGTAGTATCAACAGGAAATCACAACTTCATGAGACATACATGAAAAACTGGGTTTATTACAAGAGAAATGAAAATGCATATGGAACACTATGCAAGTGCAAAGAATTCACAATCCAAAAAGATCATTTATTTATGAGATTACAACAAAGAAAAGAGGAACGAAAACAATCCCCTCCTGAATGGGAGTGGCATTGTTGGAAGAAAAGAGCGTAGTGGTGGGGAAAAGAAAATTCCCTCCCAAAGGGGAGGAGAAATCATGAATAAGTAAGATAGCAAAAACAACTTTCTTTTCCCCTAGAAAGCTAGACCATGAAGATGGGACGCCCTGCTTATCTACAAGGGTCCCAGCCATGCAAACAGTTTCTCAGTCTGGTGCAGACTGACCAAGACCTATCTTGACTCCCAAGGACACAGATGGAGTCTGGCTTGGGGTTCAAAAAGCACATTTTGTGAGCTCTGGGAGGTGGGGCTTTGTCCTTGACACATTCAGGGCCTCTTGTGTACTCTGAGTCCAGTATTTCTGGAAAATTCAGGAGATTCCTTAACAGTGGCCATATAGTTCTTGCGGGAGAGTGTAGATGGACTTTTTGAGTAGAGAGTAGAGATGGGCTTTTTGCAGCAATGCCTTGTACAGGATCATTAAAAAACACACACAATCTATCAAATATAATCCAGTCAGAACCTGATTTGTCATTAAAGCAGTTAAGCAGAGTCTTTGTTAATCATAATTGCTAGCTTTAAACAGAAGATACAGACCCTAGATTGAGATTTCAAGCAACATAGACAGATACCGGGGGTACCTTACTATTCTTTTACTGTTCCCAATCAATGTTTCACTTTACCCTATTTTTTCTAGGATTGAGTAAATCAAACAGTTTAAAGCTTATTTTGCTTGGTTTGGCTATCTCAGTCCTTACCCATGGCTCAAGGATCTGAAACTGTCTCGTTCTGTTATCAAAACCTCTTCTTTTATATGTTCTTCATTTTTATTTCCTAATATTTTATCTAAATTTGTGTTTAAGACCTTTCAAGGGAAAATTCTAATTTGTCCTTCCAACATCCCTGCTTCCTTCATCTTCTCATGGTTTGCCAAAATCATTGGACTCACTGCTCATGATCCCCGTGGAAGTCTTGAGGTGGTCTTTTCCCATTCAGCTGTTTATCTGGGTGTACAATTTGACTTCCCATTTGAAAAGAAGTTGCCCAGTCTCCCCCTCCATCAGCTTATTTCTGACTATAATGGTAGCAGTAGTTACTGCTTTCATTGGACTACTCCCCCCCCCCCACCCAAAGTCTAAGGCATGCCAAAAACTTTGGCAGGCCCTATCCTAACAAAAATGCTTTGACTAAAGGCTTGGCAATGGGTTGTATCAGCATTACCATTGTTCAAGAACCAACCTAGAGTTGCCAAGAGGCCTGTTTCCAAAAATTTAACTACCAGATGATCATTTTTTTCTAGTCACAGCAGTCCATAAAGGTTGTTTACTAAGGGACGGGCAAGCCATGGTTATCCAATCCCCATTACCAGAGGAAGTACCCACATCAACAAAATCACAGATATTTTGAAGTATAAAATAAGTAAATGTTACTTCAATGTACCAACAATCCGATAGAAGTAAGTATTCCCTTGCATGATTCAGATTATAGCCTCTCAATCCCTTCTCCTCCTGTTTAACTCATTCTAAAGCATTTCCAGGAGAGTTTTTCAAAGGAGAGAATCACTCAATATTCTAGGGCCTTTCCTATGAATCTCTTATCATTATGTAGGTACTAATGGAGAACAAGGGCTGCAATCCCATTTATTGTTCACTGTTGTCATTTGACAAGGGAATCCAAGTCTAAGCTCTGGCAGCATATCTGGGAACTCAAGGATTTGGAGAACATCCTCAAGCAGGTTTGGGGTACCTGAACTCAGAGGAGCCATGGGTGACCAGTCCATGTGATTGATGTTTTAAGATGGCTTGTTTATTCCTTTTACTTCTATGAATGAGTAAAAAACTGGATAAAGTGAAATCATGCTTGTATAATTCATTCCAGAATGACCTGTATTTCACTCTCTGCCTCTAGCCTGGTCCTTCAGCTCCCATCCTGAGAGGCCATGTTTTCCTTATTGATGAGAGTTGACCGTATCTAAACAGCCCTAGATCCACTAAGTTGCACTCTGGCTATCTTTTCCATCTTCAGGTTGTCTTTCTACACCTTGCTCTGGGAATAGTAATCAAATCAATACTACCATTCCTGGAAAGATAGTATCAGTCAGTTGTCTTAGGACTACCCTTTCTGGTCTTATCATTTCTCAGACCAAAACACCCCTCCCTGGCAATCATTCCCCAGAATGAGTTGTCTTCTCCATTAGAATGTAAGCACCCCAAGGCCAGGGATATCTATTGTTTTTTTTTTCTCATTCATACACCACAAGTTGACAAATAGTAAGTGTTTAATAAATGCGTTTTGTGTTCATTACTTGATAGTATACCAACATGTTTGAATAAAATATAACACAAAGGGAAGACAGCATAGTTTTCTTTGTGGAGACCACTAAGTGAAGTCTAATTGTATAAAGCTGTGAAGGCCATATCTTTAGATTAATAAAATGAGCACTGCCACCACAAAAGGGGCAGGATTAAGAGAAAGAGGTAACAGGTCAGCCAGGTGGCTCAGTGAGTAAGAGCACCAGCTCCAGTGTCAGGATGACCTGGGGATCGAATCCTGGGCTCAGACACTTAGCACCACACCCAGAAATAACTGGCCGTGTAATCTTGAGCAAGTTACTTAGCCCCAATTGCTTTTAAAAAAAGAAAGAGGTAACCAGCTCTCAAAGAGCCTGCTTTTTCCCCCAAGTGACCTCTGGTGTTGGGTGAGCACATAGCCACCATTAGCAGCATAGAACTTTCTGTGCCTTGTCCTTATTAAGGAATGGGATCACACAAGAAGTCAGCAGTCCCCACAGATGCTTAATAATCTTTCAAAAAATCTTGCATGAACTGGGGAGACATCTTTTTGGAGGAGAGCCTTTTAAGACTGCATAAAAAACACAACTTGTATTTCCATAATGTTTTAAGGGCCACAAGCAGTATAGTGATATATGTACTATTAGCTCCATTTTACACGTAAAGAAATGAGTCCCAGACAGGGAAGTGGCCTGCCTGATGTTATGTAGAGGATGCCTAGGCAAACAAGAACCCATGTTTGGGTCCCTGAATTCTCCCTCCACTGAGTTTTCCACTCTATAATCCTGGATCTCACTGATTGGAGTTGTTTCCTGCCCAAAGGCAGGGAATGAGACTGGATGGTTTCTCAAAGTCACTCATATGCTCCCATTATTCAATATGTCCTTGGCAGAGTCAGATGGCTTGAGAGAAATGGAAGGAAATATTGAAAGTTGTGCTAAGGACCAACCCTCAGAGGAACAATAAACCAGGGTTATACCTTTTAATCTGAACTATCCTTGAGTGAGATGAAGCAGAGAAGTAGCACATCATATCCCCCAAGTCTCTAACCTAATTTTCTTAGGAACCATAGTAACACACCATGGGCTCAACAACTGAGACAACTTATATTCAGAAAGTCCATTGGGTGCCTTCTCTTGGTAGCAAGTTGGTACAAGATGTAGAGAAGAGATTCGTAGCCTGGCTGTTGTATTTTAAATATACTTTGATAATTGTTTTTCAACATAATTAGTTTTCTTTTTCATCCTATGTGTTTTGTTTTATGCATTTAAAAACATGATTCTGAGAAGGGATCTATAGGCTTTAGCAGAGTGCCAAAGAGAACTATGACACCAAAAAGGTTAAGAACCTTTGATATATAAAATCAGTCAATCAGGAAAAAAACATTTATTAAGAACCTACTATGTGCTAGATACTACTGTGCTAAGTACTGGGGACAGAAAGAAAAGGAAGGGAATCCCTGCTTTCACAAGAGGCTCACAGTATAATGGTAGAAACAATATACAAACATCCATATATAAACAAGTTATTTACAGTATAAATTGAAAAGAATCAACAATCAATTGAAAAAGACACTAATATTAAGTGGAATTGGAAAGGAGTAGAAGGTGGGATTTCAGCTGGGACTTGAAGGAAGCCACGGAAGCCAGGAAATGGAGATGAGGATGGAGAGACTTTCCAAGGATGGGAGGAGCCAAGGAAAATGCCCAGGGCTGGGAGATGGAGCATATTGTGAAAGGAATAGAAAGAACACTAACATTGTAGGATTGTAGAGTGAGAATGTAGAGCGCGTCAGTGCTAAATGACTGTTTATCTCTACGCTAGACTAGGAATCAGGAGAGACCTGGATTCAAATCCTACCTCTGGCACTTACTAGTTGTTTATCCAGATCCAAGTTTATCTCTCCTATCCTCAGTTTCCTTTGCTACAATATTGGAATTAAAAATATCTATGGTAATTACCTTTGCTGCAATATTGAAATTAAAAATATCTATGGTAATTACCTCACCAAGTGGTATGAGGAAAAATGAGATACCACTTTCCTAAAAAGCAATTTCCATTCCATTGGGGAAGGGAAGAGAATAAGCTTTTATATAACACCTACTACGTGTCAGGCACTGTGCCAAGTGCTTTACAGATAGTATCTTATCTCATCCTCACAACAATCCTGCAAGGTAGGTTGGGCTCTTAGGAGGGGAAGGGAAGGTAAAGGAAGGGGAGGGGAGGGGGAAGGGGAAGAGAAAAATAATCCAACAAGAAAAATCAATGCATCACAAAAATTCAACATTAGATACAATATTATATGTATCCATGAACCCTTACCCCTGGAAAGGAACAGAGGAAGGTGTTTTCTTATATTTATTTCTCTGGCGTCAAAATGGTTCCTCACAATTTCAGAAGCTTTTGTTTCAGTGGGTTTGTTTCTATTGTTTTTACTTACATTGCTATACTCATTGTGCATATAATTTCCTGGTCTCTGTTTGTTTCCATTTGCATCAGTTCATGGAAGTCTTCCCATGTTTCTCTATATTCATCATGTCCCTCATTTCTTATAGCACAATCACATTACATGTAGGCACTGGACAAAGGAAAAGTTGATGTTCTTGGTGCTGACTGAGGTTGCAACCAGGGGTCTTGAGTCCTAGGCTAGGTCTTTTTTCATTCCACCCTGGCTTCTCTGCTCTGACCAATGAGTTTGCTGCCTAGACATAACTGGAAGAGAAAAGATGAGCCTGGGTCAGCCTTCCATCCTTGTTACTCCAGATCTGCCACTCTATGGCTACCCCACCCCACTGTGTGACATCCCTACTCTGTCATACCTTAGAGGGCACTTTCCATGCCCTCCTGGGATCATACCAAAACTGCTCTATTTTGAGGGATTCTCTAATACCTGTAATGATTACTGGCAACAGGATGCCTCTACTCTCTTTTTCCTGACCCTCTTTCTAGAAAGTTCCATGTACCAAACTGGAACTCTCAGTTATTATAATAATCTACCCTATGCATATATCTGGTCAAGTCCCATTTTTTAGAAACCTTCAGTGACTCCCTATTTCCTCCCAAGTAAAATTCAGATTCCTTTGGTTGGCATTCAAGGCTTTCCATCATCTAGCACCACCCTAACCTTCCAGTTTTATTCCTATTTCTCCCTTCCATGTGCTCTATGCTCCAACCAAACTCTTTGTTCTCTAAAGCAGTCACCATGCTCTCTCCTTTGCAGGCCTTGGCTTCTTCTTTCCTCCTTCCTTCCCTTAACTTCTTGATTCGTGCCAGCCCTTTAATACTGATCTCAATATTTCCTTCGGGAATCTCTCCCTGATCAATCAGGATAGTCGTGACCACCCTCCCTGCTCCCACCTTATCTAGAGCTTTCCTTGGTTCCTTTTAAATTCACTGAGCCTATGATAGTTTGTATCATCCTGTATTTTCCTGTGCTTGTCTAATGACATCACTCAAGCTCTATGAAGACAGGAATCTTATCTTCTCTAAGCTTTCTATCTCCTTCCCTGAACCTAGCACAATGCCCTTTACATGGAGGGTACTTAATTCATGTTTGTTGAATGAATAAGTAAAAGCGTTGGATTGCATGACCTCTAATGTCCATTCTGGCCATGCACTCTATCATAGCTTCAGTCCCACTCTCCATGGACCTCCTAGAAGCTGGAGGCCCCTTAAATCCCTGCCCCTTAGAGTATTTGAACAACATTACCATTAGGCACCTAGAGACATCTTTTGGTCTAACCCCCAGAGAGAAACAATTATGGGTTTCATGCCTCAGTAGAGAAATCCATGGGACCCACATTCCATAAGTTTGGCCCCAGCACTCACAATCCCTAGGTATATAAATGGGATCTATTGTTTTCACAAGGATAGAGAAACACTCATGTTGTCTTAGAAATATCCCAAGGATCCACTCATTTTAGGGATATCTTTGGATCCTACCCTCCATAAATACTTTTTTGTACCCCAAATCTCTTTGGGGGAATATGAATTATACACCTTAGGGCAATGAGTTTCAAACTTTATGTACTGACTCGTCTCCTTAAAAATTGTCACACTCTCTTGTCCTACACTTCTAATAAAATAACCTATGCAGACTGTAGGTGAGGATGGCAGAGCATTTCCATAAATAGATTCACCTTAGTGGAAGGTGCAAATTCCAACATGATCTCATTTTCACCTTCTAAGGTGAAATCAATCTAAGTAATCACTAAATAACCACTGAGTATATTGACTGGTAGTAGCAGCAAATTTCTCAATTTAGTCTTGCTATTGATGACTTTCATTTGAACACTGCTCATTGTAAAAATGGATATATTTATTTGGGAGTTATACCATGAAATATCTGAATATTTTGGCCATTGAATGAATGGATGGATGGTAAAAAACAATTGAGTGCTTAGTCTTGAGGATACTAACAGAAAAGTGAGATAGTCCTTTCTCTCAACGAAATCAAACATTAACTGAGGGAAATAATACATATAATATAGGTGGGTGCATTCACAGGGCAGATGGAAATTCCCAGAAATCCTAAAGTTCAGGGTGGGTGGCAAGGCCCCAGGGTCCTTAGGACATATCAGCAGATCAGGAGACAGCACCTAGGATCTATAGGATAGAGCATCTTGTCAGGGGTAGGGAGCCTGCAGCCTCGAGGCCACGCATGCCCCTTTAAGTCCTCAAGTGTGGCCCTTTGACTAAATCCAAACTTGAGGACCTAGAAGGCCACATGTGGCCTGGAGGTTACAGGTTCCCCACCTGTAGCTCTTGGTTAGGGTTGAAGGACCTTAAGATGTAATTGTAGGCCAGGTTGTAAATTCAGGTGATCCTCCATCTTACCTGAAGAAGTATAATTAGATCATTCAAGTGATAGGAGCTGCAGTGCTTGCAGAAGGGGGAAGATGGCAGATGTGGAAGAGGGAGGGATCAGAGAAAACTCTTGGCAAGATACCTGGCCCCAATAAATAATTAATAAATACTTATTGACTTAAACATAAGAGAGAGAGGGGAAAGTTGGAGCAAGGGAGATCATGGGGGTGGGGTACAAAGGTAATGTGAGAGGCAGAGAAAGAAAAGACAGACACAGGGTGGATGAAAGCAAGAAAGGGAAAGAAACCATGAGAAAGGGGAGAGAGGGGAAGATGGAAGCAAGGGAAAGGATGAGGAAGAAAGAAGTACAAATGGAATGTGGGGGATAGAGAGAAGAAGACATAAAGGACAGAGGGGAGGAAGAAAGGGAAAATGTTAAACCCAGAGTAAAGGGAGAGAGTGGAAGGTGAGGGAAATGGAAAGGTGGATTAGAGGAGAAGGGGCTGGGTAAACAGACACAAGGTGAGAGGGGAGAAAGGAGAAGAGATAGGTAGGGTCAAGATGGGAAAGAAAATGAACAGGAAAAGAGAGGAAGGAAGGTGGGAGAGGAGAAAATAGGACATACAAAGAGAGGATGAGGGAGGGAGAAATAGAAGGGAGAGAATAGAGAAGAGAGGTAGGCAATGAGAGAGGGCGGCAAAGGAGAAGTGGGTTAGAACTTAAGGAGAGGGAAGAAGGAAGAGATAGAGAAAGAGTAAAGAAAAGAGAATGGAAAAGAGAAAAAAGTGTGAAGGAGTAAGAGAAAACTTTGAACAGATTTTAAACTACTAATTTATCATATCCACTCTCTGGTCTGCTGGGGGAAAAACAATACATATGAGAAGTTAAATTAACCTATGATCTCTAAATTAATTTTAAGGACAAGATAAAAGCTAGATCTGTGATTTCACTGGTATAGTGAACTCTGAGATAAAGAAATGCTACCAGTGCAAGTTAGTGCTAGAGAATTACCCAGGGAGCTAAAGAGTTAAGGTACTTAGTCAGTCAAGAAATATTTATTAACATTTCCTATGTGACAAGCACCGTGCTAAGTGCTGGGGATACAAAAAAAAAAGGCAAAGGACAGCCCCTGCCTTCAAGGAGCTTAAAATCTAATGTGATTGGCCCAGAGTCCCACAGTACCTGTTATAGGCGGGACCTGGACTTGGATCTTCCTGACTCTCAGTCCAGATCTCCATCAGTATCTCCATCCATTAGACTGTAATGATTCTCTCAATGAGGATTTTGGAACCATGGAAGTGCATGGCTGAAAGAAAACTTGGAGCTTCTGCAGTGCTCCTCATCCTGCAATTTTATAAAGGCAACAAATGAAACCCATGTAGAAAATCTGCCCAAAGTCACAGAGGGAGGGTGATAGGCAGGGATGGATTAGATCTTTTTAGCTAAATGAACTGGAAGCTCTACAAAATTCAGTCTGGCTGTGACTACAGAAACCAAGTTAATTGAATTAGATCAAAGCAGAATCCCTTGATTGCTGTCCAGGAAGGAGAAGGTGGTCCCAGTCTTTGGAGAGACCCCAGGAGAAGACCAGAGGTCTTCAGTAATAGGCTAGAAGGCCACTTGTTGAGGATAATCCAGAAGTAGTACTCACTGTTCAGATATGGGGTAGACAAAATGATCCTTCTGAGATCCTGGGATTCTAGTTTAAATGGTACCAAGTAATCTTGTGGTCTTCACCTCTCCCTTACCTCCTCCTCTCTCTCTCTCTATGTCTCTTCTCTTTCTCTCTGTCTCTCTCTCTGTGTCTCTCTCTCTCCTCTCTCTTTCACCTCTCTCTGTCTCTTTTCTCTCTCTCTTCTCTCTCTCCCTCTCTCCTCTCTCTCTCTCTCATCTCTATCTCTATCTCTTCTCTCTCTCTCTCTCTCTCTCTCTCTCTCTCTCTCTCTCTCTCTCTCTCTCTCTCTCTCTCTCTCTCTCTTTCCTTCCTGTCTCTCCTTCCTGTCTCTCCATCTCTCCTCCCCTTTCTCTTCCCTTCTTTTTCCTTCACTCTTCTTCATTCTGTCTATTAACTACCTACAAATGCCCAGGTCTCTCCCATTCTTTAAAAATAAAAAAAATCCTCATCTGATCCAACTATCCCTTTAAGTTATCATCTCATCTCTCTCCTCCATTTCAAAGTCAAATCCCCGCCCTTGTTGCCCACCCTTTGCAATAGCCTTCTATTTGGTCTCCCTGCCTCAAGTCACCCCCCCCATTACACTCCACTACCAAAGAGATTTTCTTCAAGTACAGGTCCACTCTCATTATCCCAGTATTCCATAAACCCCAGTGACTCCTCATATTACCATCCTTCAAGGCTCATAGGTTCACAACCTTGGAATCATCCTTTTATTCCTCAGTGCCCCTCATACCTCCATCAATTCATTCACCAAATTTTATCATTTCTGTTTCTACAACATATTTCACATCAACCCCTTTCTCTCTATTCACAGACCATCATCATATTTCATCTAGTCCATTGCTATAATATCCTAATTGGTCTTGCTGACTGGAGTCTCCCATCTCTAGCTCATCCTTCACAGAAATACCACAGGGATTTCCCTAAAGCACAGTTCTGACCCTGAAACTCTCCTGCTCATTAAACTCCAATGACTCCCCATTGCTTCTGCAATAAAATACAAACCCTCTGAGGCATTTACAACTCCTCACAACTTGGATCCAGCCTGTTTTTCTAGCTTTATCAAATCTTCTTCTCCATAGTTTTTACATTCATCCAAACTGTACATCTTACTGTATCTCTCAAAAAACACTTCATCTCCTATCTCTGCTACTTTTCACTGGTTATGCCCTGTGCCTGGGCTGCACTCTCTTTTCATCTCTGACTCTTAGAATGCCTTCAAAATTCAGCTTACATTTACATGCCATTTCCTACATAAGGCTGGACTTTTCTGATCCCTCAGCTGCTGGTACATCCCTGTACTCTCAAATTAACTTGTATATGTTCTCTCTATTTTTAAAAATATATATGTATATAATATATGTGCATATATTATATATAATATACACATATGTATATGTGTATGTATTATGCAATATACATGTATGTATATATAAATATATTCACACATATATGTATATATACACGCAATATAGAATGTCCCAAAAATCTTAGTGAAGTTTTGATTTCTCAAAGCATAAAATACTTTTGAGATTACCTGTGTGTGTGTGTTGTTGCTTAGTCATTTCAGTCATATATAATTCTTCATGACTCCATTTGGGGTTTTCTTGGTAAAGATACTAGAGTGGTTTGCATTTCTTTCTCCAGCTCATTTCACAGATGAGGAAACTGAGGTAAATAGGGTTAAGTGACTTGCCCAGGGTCACACAGCTAGTGTCTGAGACTCAGGATTTGAACTCAGGAAGATGAGGCTTCCCAACTCCAGGTCCAGTACTCTATTCACTGCAGCACCGAGATACCTATTCACATTGCATTTTCCCATATTGATATCGATGACTATTGAGTTTTTGTCTTTGGATATGAAGTGCCTAACAGTGTGCCTGATACATAGCAAGCATTCAATAAATGCTCAGTGAATGAATGACTAAACCAATGAAGTGTGCTTCTAAAACAATGAGACTGATATCCTTGGCTTCCTCATAAACTAACTCTGAAGTCAGTCCCCAGAGAACTACCTAGAAATGGCTTGGAATATGATTAGATAGCAGTTCATGAGAGAATGAAAAAAAAAAGTCAAACCTTGGGGATTTAGGGACTTCAGTTGACAATGTGATATGACATCTAAAAAGCTCATGTGACCTTGAGCTGAATGAACAGAAGTCTCGTACCCAGAATGACAGAGGTGATCATCTTTTGTCTGCTGCCAGAAAGAGTGCATTCAGTTTGGAGCAGCATAATTTAAGGAGATTTTTTTTAAATGAGAGGTCATTTAGAGGAGTCAGTTGTCATTAAACATTGACAAAACACCTACTGTGTGCCAAGCACCGTGTTAAGCTGTAGGGATACGAAGAAAGGTAAAAAATAGAATCCCTGACCCCAAGAGCTTAACAATCTAGTGGGGGGGAGGGGCACACAACATTCTAATTACTATGAAAACAAGACACAGACAGGATAAATAGGAAATGATCACCAGAAGGAAGACAGTGGCGGTATAGATACAGCACTAAAGACAGGTCATCTGAGGAGTGGTGGGATCTGCCAGACAGGATCTTTGACTCCTGGGCTCTTGCCCCTAGAGACAAGTCCTGGGAGTTGATTGGGGCACACAGAAGTTGGACTTAGCCAGCATCACACAGTTAGTATGTTTTAGAGGTGGGGTTGTAACAAAGTTCTTCCTGACAACAAGTCCGGTTCTTTATTTACTACAGGGTACTCATTCCTTCCAGGGAGACAAGAATCAACCTCCCAATAATTTCAACTCATTTCTCCTTTTTCTGAAGCCAGACTCAAGTCCAATGCCTATTTTACACAAAACTCCTTCAAATATTTGAATACAACCATCATCACCTTGACTGTATGAAGACTAAAATGAGGGATTTTTGTCTTAGAAGAGAGATTTGTAAGGAGACATGACAGCTACCTTCAGATATTTAAGTGGCATCATATGTTTATTCTGTTCAGTCCCAGAGGGAAGAATTAGGAGTCGTTTAATGGAGTTGCCAAGAGGAAAAATTAGCCTTGATGCCAGGAAAATAAATCAGTCTAATCATTAGAACTATCAAAAAGTGGGGACAGCTAGGTGCCTCAGTGGATAGGGTGCTGAACATAGAGTCAGGAAGACCTGAGTTCAAATCCATCTTAGATACTTACTAGCTGCGTGACCATGGGGTAAGTAACTTGCCTCAGTTTCCTCATCTGTAAAATGAGCTGGAGAAGGAAATGGCCAACCACACCAGTGTCTCTGCCAAGAAAACCCCAAATGGGGTCACTAAGAGTCAGATACACTGGAAAAAAGCAGCAACATCTAAGATACATACTGAGTGTATAATCTGAATCCCCTTTCAGAATATAGAATCTGAAAGGGGAAGGTATCACAGCTAAGGAGACCGGGAAAGACCGCCTGCAGAAGGTGGGCTTTGAGTTGTCTTGAAAGAAACTGGATGTGAGGAGTCAGGGCTTTCTAGGCATGGAGGAACGTCAGGGCAAAAGTGTGGAGACTGAAGAGGCTGTGTTATATTTGAGGAATTGACAGTTTATTGAAGTAATGAGAAGAATACGGGACCTAGGAGGAGGAGACCTATGTGCTTGCCACTGGTTCATTTCTCATTTACTATTTGTGTGACTTTGGTCAAGTCACTTAACCCCTAAGGGTCTGAGTTGCTCATCCTAAAAATGAAGGCAATTATACTTTACCTCCCTGAAGACAAGAGTTAGACCAAGTTCTTCCAGGGCAGCAATTCTCTGCATCATACAAGAATCCACACAAAGAGATAATGATGAGGAATTGTTTTAGCCAAGCTATGCTGAGCAGGAATGTCTGCAGAGCTCCTGTGTTGATATGCAAAGAAGCCACCCCGTTTAGAAATAAACATATGCTTCATTTAAGGAAGAAACCAAGTGCTGGTACATTTCATTCCTGACCAAGTTTATGTAAAATTAATTGCATCGCATGTTCCCTGCATCTTTTAATTGCAAAACCAATTAACTTTAAAATGTTCCGCTTTGTAGTCCTCCTAATGGAAGGCAGCATTTCCGTTGGCTTGACAGAATCTGCCTTTTGTGGAGGCTGGGCAGGCAGCCACACTTGGTTATCTGCCGGAGAAGACTTCGCTGCCTCTTCAGCTCCTGGAACTGAGCGAGTTTGCAGGGCTGGAACTTGGGAGGTGAGAAGAGCCCTAAAGGCCCAGCCTAGACCTTTAAAGGAGGCTGGGTTGGCACCTAGGGAGGGATTGATACAGGAGAGGTCAAGGGCAGGTGCCCAATTAAAAGAGAAGGGGTTTCCTGGTTGAAGGCCCAAGTTGACCAAAGATAGGAGGCCGAAAGTTGAGTTAGGCTATTGGCTGATGAGACAACAAACTGAAATGCAATGAATGAGAAACTTTCCATCGGGAGAGGACCCAAGGAGGAGGCCCAGGCCTCCAGATAAGGGATACTTCGAGAGGTTTTCAGACTTGATTAAATCCAAGGCTCTGCACTTCTACCTGACATCACTGACTGCATCTTCATAAAGGAACTGGAAAATCAGAGGAAGCTGTGTGTGATGTATCTTTATATCACTACTTGAAAATTATATCCTTTATATCTCAGGAAATCAACCACATACTTGCATACCTAGACTCCAAGGACTTCGGTGCTTCAGATCTAATCCTTGCCTAAAACACTAAGCAAACTTCTCTCCTTGGGGATTCATCTATGGTTCTCAGAATCCCCAAACCTTGAAAGTTATGGATCTTTTGTGTATATTACATACAGGGATTCTTGTAGGGGAGACAAAGGAGTGATGTGAATACAAGCAAGCTAGAACTGAGGAAGGAATACTGGGCTGAGAGACAATATCTGAGTTCTAGTCTCAACTCTGCTACTAACATGCTAGGTGACCTTGGGCAAGTGCCTTTCCTCGTCTATGTCTCAATTTCCTTTCTATACAATAAGAGGTTGGATGAGATTATCTATAGGGTCCCTTCCAGGCATGCCATTTTAGAATCTTCTTTATCATTCTAGTCTGGTGACCCCATGCAGAATGTGTCAGAAGGAGAAGAGACTGGAAACTAGGAGAGTAGTTCCAAGGCTGTTGCTTATATTATAAAAGAGAGAAAATGAGTATAGAGGCAGGTCCAGTTAGAGATGATCCACCTGTGCCTGCCCAGGACTGAGTGGAAGGAAAATGAGGAAGGATTTGAGTGAATCACTCATCTTTGGATTATTGGGGTACATTTCCCTAGAGATGAAAATTCAATCAGCCTGCTTAAACCATTGATCTCAGTGTTCCAGTTGTTGCATCCAAGCCTTTGTCCAAGCTTTCCTTCGTACCTGGAACACCTCCATCTCTCAACTCTGCTCCTTGGAATTCTCAATTTTCTTCAAGGCTCAATCCCTGTGACACTTCCTATAGGAAATATTTCCAAATAAGTCTCCCTCAAAGTATCACATACACCCTTACTTGTTTACATGTCATATGGAGAACACAAACTCCTTGAGGGCAGGATCCAGTTTTCATTTCTGGTTAGCATTCCCAGCTCCATCTGCTGGCCCAACAGATCACAGACTTTCAAGTCTTCATTTTCATATTCAAAAATGCCATCACGAGAGGGTAACCATTCCGTTAATGATCGGCTCCTTAATTAGTCTGGTCATCAGGAAACAGATACACTGTCCCCAAAGCCAGTGAGAATTATTGTATCTGTGACAAATTCAGATGGAGCAGAGGAGGAGAGAAAGTGGAAGATAGAGCCTCTGAGAGTTTCTAGCTTGTTCCTCCATGAAGGCGGGAAGGAAAAACAATCAGAGATCAGGAGAAACAGTCCCTGACCATACATAGAGTAATCAGGGGAGGAGGGAAGATCTCTCTATTTCTCCTCCTTTGACTCTGTTGACCCATAACTTTGTTGTTGTCTTCTCCTGAGGACAATCTTCAATCCCACCTCCCACAGGGTATGGCCAGTTGAGGGTATGAGAATGAGGGGTCTAGTACCAGTGGGAACATTCCAGCTAAGCTTTAAGCCTTTCCAGCTCAGTTCAACCTCCTTGATATTACATTCTTTTTTTGTTTTGTTTCATTTTTTTGGAGGGCAATTGGGGTTAAGTGACTTGCCCAAAGTCACACAACTAGTAAGTGTGTCAAGTGTCTGAAGCCGGATTTGAACTCAGGTCCTCCTGACTCCAGGGCCGGTGCTCTATTCACTGAGCCACCTAGCCGCCCCTACATTCTTCTTCATAGCCATCTTTGAGGCCTCAGGGTCACCTCCACATTTGAGCATCAGATGAGGGATGTATTAGAGGAGAAAAGAGATTTTACACATTTCAGGGATATTGGAAGGATGCTTCTGGGATTAAGGTTAACCACTGGACATACTCCCTGAAGACGGCATTAATATCAATGGTGAAATAAGCCAGGGGCTGGGGAAGAAGAGTATGCAATTGTGTGTATGAGTATGCAAAAAACCCCACCCTTCTCTGGGTGTTCTATATGTAACCAACCTGGCTGTTGGGGCATAGCTGATGTGTAGCAAGAGTTGAGGACTTTTCAGTCAGTGCAGCTTCCTCAGGAGTCCTTATGAGAAACCAATTACTGCTAAAAGTATCAACAAGGGGATTCTAAATTCATAGACAAAGCTGAAAAAGACCTTGGAAATAATTTAATCTCATCCCTTCATTTTACAAAATAGGAAACAGGAGGTTTAAGGATCTTAAGTAAGGTAACTAGTAAGTGTCCATGGTTGGATTTGAACCCATAACTTCCTGCTATTAGGTTCAGAACTCTGTCCACTAGATGACACTGC
Organism: Petaurus breviceps papuanus; assembly: GCF_028583685.1. Taxonomy (NCBI): domain Eukaryota; kingdom Metazoa; phylum Chordata; class Mammalia; order Diprotodontia; family Petauridae; genus Petaurus; species Petaurus breviceps. Next base: position 2,345,222 of record NW_027187400.1, read on the forward strand.
CCTCCATATCATCAACCCCAATAAGCTTAATTATCCAGTCTTTCCTTGAGGATTTAGAATCTAGTAAGGTGTAACTCACTGCTTCCTAAGGCAGTCCATTTCACTCTGGGGAACCATGAATTTTTAAGAAGCTGTTTATGTTTTGTTTTGTTTTGTCTGTCTGTTTCTTTGCTTTTTCTTTTACATGGAGTCTAAATTTGCCTCTCTCTGACTTCCACCCATTGCTCCTGATTCTATTCTCTGGGGCCAAGTCATGGTATGTTCCACATAAATATATGACATATCATGCCTCACCTCAGTCTTCTCTTTCCAGGCTAACTATTCCAGGTTTCTCATGTAATATGCTTTTTTATCCCTTTCCTATCCTGATTACCCTGCTCTGAGTGCTCTCCAATTTACTGACAAGCTTCCTGAAATATGGCACTCAGAACTGAATGTAGCACTCCAGATAGACTTGTTCTAACTAGGGCAGCATGCAGAGGGACAATCACCACTCTCTCTTAGGATATATTGCCTCTTTTAATGCAAATCTATGGTTCCATTAGCTCTTTGACTGCCTCAATATAATATTAACTCATAGTGAGTTTACAATCCATTAAAACCCGTAGATAATTATCTGACGAAGTGCAGTATAGTCTTACTCTCCCACCTTCTTCTTGTCAAATTGATTTTTTCAACCCAAGTGTAGGATCTTGCCATTGATCCCTATTAAATTTTATTTTATTAAGACCAATCCACAGTGTGGTCTATTAAGGTCTTTATGGATCGTAATCTTGTTTTCCAATGGATTAACCATCTATCCCTACTATCTCTGTATCATCTTCAGAGTTTATAAATATGTTATCTATTCCTTTATCTAAGTCAGATTCTCAGGGCACTTCAACGAAGACCTCCTTCTAAGCTGGTATTAAGTCATTAATGGCTATTTTTTAGGGTCTAGGTATACAACCAGATCTAATTCACATCACTGTCCTATTGGCTAGCTCACATCTCTTGGTCTGTTCCATATGAATAACATGAAAGACTTTGTCAAATACTTCAGTAAAAGCCCAGTAAATAAGCTCTCTGGAGCCTCCTTGATCTGCCAGTCTAGCAAGCCTGTCAAAAGAGGGAAGTCGGGATGGTTTGACATGATCTATTCTGGATGATGCCATTATGGCTCCTTCTAATGATTTCTGCTTTTTTCTGGATGTTTACTTACCACCCTTTTAATAATACACTTGAGAATTTAAGTGGGAGCTGAAGCCAAGTTCACTGGCATCTGATCTGTAGACATCATTTTAAAAAACCTGCAGCAACCTATGACCTTCTCCAGTTCTGAGGTCTCTCTTCATTTCTCTATGACCTGTCAAAGATCACTGACAATGTCTTGGCAATCACATGCTCCATGTCTCTCAGTACCACCTTACGTAACCCATGTGGGGCTGGTGACTAGAAGTCATCAAAGGTGTCTTGGTGTTCTCTATTTGCCTCCCTATGTATCCTGGGTAATCTCTTCCCTCCTTTCTTCACTAGGCATCCCATTCCACTTATAGGAACATCTCCTTATAACAAAATGTTTGTAAAGCATTGATTTCCAATGCTTTTTGACATTGAACCAGAAATTGTCCCTCCAACTTCCACTCATTTCTTCTAGTTCTTTCCTCTGGGGCCAAGTAGAAGGAATCTGATACCTCTTCCGTGTGATGGCCCTTCCAAAATGTTAAGATTGATATTATGTGCTCCTTTCCTTATAAACCTAAAAGCTAGTGAGAGCATTGGAACCAGACACCTCATCATCCTTGGCACCTTCCTCCAGATACACTGTTGCTTGTCAGTATCCTTCCAAATTGCCAGGACTGAGCCCTATATACTCTAAATGTGGTCTGACCACAGTGAAGGAGGGCAGAACTATCACCACCTCTCTCAGACTGGACAGGATGCTTCTTGGCAGCTGGGTTGCAAAATGGTTAGAGCACTGGATTTGGAATCAAGGAGTACTGAGTGTGAACTTCGCCTCTGATATTACTACCTGTGTGACCCTGGCCAAGTTATGTTAACCTCTCTGTGCCTCAGTTTTCCACATCCATAAAACAGAAATAGTAATAGCACCTACCTCCCAGATTGAGATATAGACACATACATATATATGTATGTATATATGTGTGTATACATAGGTACAGCACTTTGCCAGTCTTAAAGCTCTAAATAAATGCTGCTATTATTATTCTTGTTGTTGTTTTCACTGTTAGCTAGTTTTGGCTAAACATATAGTGAGACAAGTATAGCCTTCGAGTGATTCCAGAAGGAGCCCATAGACGGAATTCTAGGCAGTTGGCATCAGAGAAGTTTCAGAACATTTAGCAGGTATCAGACACCTGTTCTAAAGTTTTGAGGCAGGGGTTCAATTGTAGCTGAAAGGGAATCAAGGCAGGAATGGATTTCGTAGACAACCTTTCTTTTCCCTGGGCTTAACATTTTCTCCCACGTGAAATGAGGAAAATTGGCTGAGATGTTTTTGATGTTTCTTTCAGCTTTGAACATTTTATGACACATGGCTCAAGTCTAGGAGATAAGTCAAGGACTTGGTTGTTAGAATTTGGCCACCAGACTGCCCACAGAACAAGACAAGTGTGGCACAGAGTGACGGGAGAACACCGGACTCAGAAGCAAGAGTGCCCGCTCCCATCCCAGCTCTGGGATTTATGTCTGTGTGAATTGGGGCACATATTTGACCTCTTGGTATTTCCGTTTTCTCATTTGCAAACTGATGAGGTTTGGGGGTTAGGTAAGCTGTACTCTTCCAGCTCAGACTCTTCTAATCTGAGACCTGGTTACTAGAACCTGAATCGGGGATTGGGATAGAACCAGAGACAACACAATCTGGATGCTGAGTCAGCAAGCTATGGATACACCGTTCAGTCATTTTTCAGTAACACCTAATTCTTCATGACCCCATTTGGGGTTTTCCTGTCAAAGATACTGGAGTGGTTTGCCATTTCCTTCTCTAGCTCATTTTACAGATGAGGAAACTGAGGCAACTGAGGTTAAGTGACTTGCCCAGGGCCACCCAACTAGTAATTGTCTGAGACCAGATTCGAACTCAGGAAGATAAGTCTTCCTGACTCCAAATCCAGCACTCTACGCACTATGGTACCACCTACCTTCTCTAACTGATTCATGGAGCCATGAGCCCTTCTATATTTCCCCTTCTGGGCATTAAACTAATTCCTATGACTAAAATATTGGGTAGGGATTAAGCAACTCTAACTCTGGAGACTATATTTCTGTAGGGCTAGAACTTTGGTTGTTCATTATAGGAGCTTAGGAATGGGTTGAGGGATGTCATATAAACAAAACCTTCACCAGGATGATAAAAGACATTGGGGAATGCTCAAGGACACTATGGATAGACTGATGGGGGGGGGTGAGGGTAGACATAGAGAACCCCCCCCTCACCCAAGATGTATCTTATGTGCTAATCTTAACCGTGGTAAATTGAACATGTTTCCAACAGAGTATAGAACAAATTTCATTTCAACGTATCGCATCTTACCTGATAACAGTAATTCTTCACATTTGCTCAGAGCTTTATAGTTAAAAGCATATTCACATATATTTCCAGACCAAAACACCCCTCCCTGACCACCACCCCTTTTTTCACTTTTTTACAGTTAATTTATTTATTTTTAATTTTCAACTTTAATTTCCATAAGTTTTAAATTTTCTCTCTCTCCCTCCCCTCCTCCCCGCCCCAAGATGGCATGCAATCTGATATAGACTCTACATACACATTCCTATTAAACATATTTTCACATTAGTCATGTTGTACAGAAGAATTAATATGAATGGGAAAAGCCATGAGAGAGAAAAAGAAAACAAAACAATAACAAAAAATACATAGTCTGCTTTGCTCTGCATTCAGACTCCACGGTTCTTTCTCTGGATATGGACAGCAGTCTCCGTCATGAGTCCTTCAGAAATGTTTTAGGTCCTTGCATTGCTGAGAAGAGCTAAGTCTATCAGAATCAGTCGTCGAACACTGTGGCTGTTACTGTGCACAATGTTCTTCTGGTTCTGCTCCCCTCACTCAACATCAGTTCATAGAAATCTTTCCAGGTTTTTCTGAAGTCTGCCTGTTCATCCTGACCACCACTTCCAATACATATTCGTATACATACATACACATATACATGTGTGTATACATATGCATGTGTGTATGTACATATGTATGTATGTATGTGTGTGTGTATATTCTTCCCCTATTAGAATGTAGCCTTCCAAGGGTCAGGAACTGCCCTGCTTTTTGTGTTTGTATAACCAGAACTTAGCACAATGCCTGGTACATAGTAAGTGCCTAACGTATGTATTTTCTTCTTTCACTGATTTCATACAATCTGAGATAGCAAGAGCATATATTATTATCCCCATTTTACAGATGAATAAACTGAAGTTCAAAGGTATATATATATATATATGACTTACTCACATTATACAGCTAAAAGTTAACAGGAGGAGGAAGGAAGGAAGGGAGTTCTTATAAGTAGCAGAACTAAGGCTCCATGATCTTTTGACTGGGACACAGGAGAAAGATGAGACTTAGTGTCTTCCATAAAGGAACTTGGGCTCTATTTGGGGAAAGAATATGAAGAAAGATAAGGTCCAATAAGATGGAACAGAAATTGTATAAGACATCAATAAAACGGTGGTCCTATATGTGATCTTATCTGAGCCTCAGATTTTATAGATGAGAAAATTGAGGCAGGTGGTGGTTAACTGGCTTGCCCAGGGTAGCATAGATAATGTCTTTAAGGCTTGATTTGAACTCAAGTTTCCTGACTCTAGTCCCTGCATCATTCAGTGGGCCACCTACTTGCCTACCTGAAAGAGCTCTTAGAACGTAGAATCTCAGAGCTAGAAGGGAACTTGGCAACAAGATGTTAGAGCTGGAATGGGTTTCATAATATTGGATCTGGAAAGAATCTTGTAATCTATGGCCTAGAACCCTCTGTTCTCTTGGAGACAGATGTGATTCCTTTAATAGGTTAGCAACAGTAAATGGCTCCTGCCCTAAGAATCTGTCCTTTCAAGAGTTCGAGACAAGCTATATGTCTTATTGGCAGCACTAATCAGTGAAACTGATCCTCTAGGACATGGCAAAGGGTGGCCATGTACCTTGGGGAAGACCCCAGATTACTGAGATTAAATCTGATATTTTTATTCCTTACAACAAAGTTCCAATGAGAGTATCTACACACTCTGTTATGAGATGCTTTCAAAAGTCACAGACAAAGGCTTATCTTCTGTAAACTTATCAAATTGTTCAGAAGACTCCCTTGATTCCCCACATAAAAATTAGAACAGAGAATATCAAAACTGAAGGACTCAATCTAGTACAGAGAATATAAGAGTTGGGAAGAACTTAAGAACGTAAAATGTCAGAGTCAAGCAGAGGCTGAGAGCACAGGATGTTGGGGCTTGGAGGACCCTTAGAACCAGAAGCTGGGAAGGGCTTTAGAACATAGAATGTCAGAGCTGGGAGGGCCCTTAGAATACAGGATGTCGGAGCTGAGAGGGGCCTTAGAACACAGGATGTCAGAGCTGGGAGGGCCCTTAGAGCACAGGATGTCAGAGCTGGGGGGGGCCTTAGAACACAGAATGTCAGAGCTGGGGGGGCCCTTAGAGAACAGGATGTCAGAGCTGGGAGGGCCCTTAGAACACAGGATGTCAGAGCTGGGAGGGCCCTTAGAGTACAGGATGTCAGAGCTGGCAGGGCCCTTAGAATACAGGATGTCAGAGCTGAGAGGAGCCTTAGAACACAGGATGTCAGAGCTGGGAGGGCCCTTAGAACACAGGATGTCAGAGCTGGGGGGCAGGGCTTAGAACACAGAATGTCAAGGGAGGGCCCTTAGAACACAGGATGTCAGATCTGGGAAGGATCTTAGAAGCTTATCTAGTACAACAGCTTCCCCTCATAAATGAGAAAATGGAGACAAAAAAGGGAAGTGACTTGCTTGTGCTCAAATTAATAAAAAGAAGATATTGAAGGTACTAAGAACCCATGTCTCTTAATTCTCGATGCAATTTTCTTTTCACTCAGCTCCACAGTGTGATATAATGAGCAGAACACTGGGCTTGGAGACCCGGCTTCACATGCTGCCTTTAGTCATTGTGTGACCCTAAGTAAGTCACCCAATCTCTATGAGCCTCAGAAACTCCCCAGGACTTGTCTAGGCCTTGGTGGAGAGTTTTCTCAAACCAGGTTTTCCTCCACACATCGGCATTCTTGCTTTGTGACTTTATATAACCAGTACCTAGCACACTGGCTGATATATAAGCTCTTAGTAAATGTTTGTGTGAGTATAGAAGGAAGGAAATTTGTCTATAAGCATTTATTAAGCACCTACTATGTGCCAGGCATTGTGTTAAGCTCTGTGGATACAAATACAAAAAAGAAACACAGTCTCCACCTTCAAAGACATTACAATCTACTAAAGAAAGCTCACACACAAAAGGAAGATGAAAGTGGGTTTGTGGTGGTGGGAAATGAACAGGTGCTTAGCAGGAATTCTTCTTTCTGCTCTCAGGGAGCACAGGGGGCAGAGGACACTGATGATGAGATCTGAGTGCCAAGGCGGATCTAGTGTGCCAGGACAAGTTTTCTGATGATGAAGTTTCCAGGGGCATGATGGAGTTTCATCCAAAGGAGTGCAGCTAAATGAGAAGGAAGGCAGAAAGGAAGATGAGAGGAAGGGAAGAAGGAAGGGAGGAAGGAAGGGAGGGAGGAAGGAAGGAAGGGAGGAAGGAAGGAAGGAAGGAAGGAAGGAAGGAAGGAAGGAAGGAAGGAAGGAAGG